>NW_025228170.1:0-44126 GCF_018294505.1 Triticum aestivum | reverse complement strand
AAAAAATATGTGTCTGTGTAGTACTGTGTGTGTATGCGTATGTACATATGTGTGTGTGTAGTGTGTGTGTGTGTATGTGTGTGTCTATGCATGTGTGTATGTGTGGTATGAGAGCGGGCCTGGGGGCGGCGGCGTACGAGCGACGACGGGGGAGGCGGCGTATGGGCGGCGACGGGGGCGGCGGTGGGGACGGCGTGACGACATGGGCGGCGGGGCGGGGGCGATCGCGAGGCGACATAGTACGGGGCGAGATAGCGACGACGGGGCGGCGGGGGCGACGACGCGCGGCGGGGGCGGCGAGGGTGGAGGAAGTGGTCAATATGGAACTGATTTTTCGTAAGTGCCATATATATAGGAGGGGTCTGGCCAACATTGGCCTTTAGTACCGGTTGGTGGCTCCAACCGGTACTAAAGGACAACCCATTAGTACCGGTTAGAGCCACCAACCGGTAGTAATGGTCGTGCGCTGCCACCCCCGGTGCATTATGTTTAGTCCCACCTCACCGAGCGAAGGGCAGCCGCACTGGTTTATAAACCCAGCCACGGCTGCTCTTTCGAACTCCTCTATATAGCAGGCTTCTGGGCCTAACTAGGGTGCGCTGCCCTGTGAGCCTGCCGGCCCTTCTGGGCCTAAATTTGCACACCCTAGGTCTGGCAGGCCCACCGGGCAGCGCCCCAACTATTTTTTATATAGTTTTTTCTTTTATGCATTATTTATTTTTGAGTAATTTTTTTATATAGTATTTTCTCTTCTTCTTTATTTATTTTCTTCTATTTATTTCTGAGTAGTTTTTTTGCTGTATTTAGTTTCTTTGTGAATATTTTTGCTTTATATAGTTTTTTCTTTTCTGCATTATTTATTTTCTTCTATTTATTTTTGAGTAATTTTTTATATAGTATTTTCTTTTCTGCTTTATTTTTTCCTTCTATTTATTTCTGAGTAGTTTTTTGCTGTATTTAGTTTCTTTGTGGATATTTTTGCTTTAGTTGCTTCGAATGCTGCATAATGCTTCATTTTGGACTGATTTTCCATTTCACGGTCATTTAGCTATCTAAACAAATTGATGACATCGCAACGAATGCTGCATAATGCCGGCTCAAAAAAAGTCTGGAGTTCAAATAATTTAATAAAAAATGAAGCACCCGTGTAACAGATGAGTTCTCGTCCGAAACCCTGATACTCCGAAAGAGATTGTCCAGTTTGTACACGAAGTGCATCCAGTTTTTGCCGTGACGCTCTCTACTCTTTCGCACATGCTATGCGGGTGAAATGATGATACCATGCCAAGTTTCAACATTTCCAGAGTTCGTTTTGTAGTGTTTTCAATTTCACGGTCATTTAGCTCTGATCTAAACAAAATCGGTTACTGAAAAACAGCAAATGATGTCAGAACGTGTTGGAAATTGATGACGTCGCGGGGGATTGAGGGGGAGACCGAGTGAGTGGAGAGAGTGAGGGCGTAAACATGTAAAAATATACATCAAAAATACATTGATTATCAATGATCTTTTTGTGTACAATCTGAATTGTCAATATGAGTCCTCAACGGTTTAGAAACCGGTGAAGACTCATATTGACTCCACAAATTATATACACACAGAGTTCAATGAAGACCAAATGCTTGTGATACTTTTTTGCGTGGTAATACATGTCTCATTTATATCATAAGTATCATAGTACAAGCCACGTACAAACCGACCTGGCAAAATTGAAAAGACATGAAAACGCTAGCCTTTGCACAAAGGAACAACAACCAAGAAGTAAAATTACAATCAAGACCGAAGAAACCTTTGAACTTGACCCAATGCCCGTCATAGGCCTCCGGTACCACCATAGCAGCCACCAAAGGAAACAATGACAGATCACCTTCACACCTGAGCTTGAAGCGGCTCCATCGCTGATATGCTGCTTTGCGGACCTCCAAAGTGGTTCACCAAAAGCGAAACCATTACCGTTGAACGAATCAGACCGGGGCAACACCCCGGACACGCCATCAAACTCCAGATCTGGCACCCCCACACGACTAAGACGCCGGAGGAGAAAACCATACCTGCCATCCACGAACCACGAACCCAACACACGATCCACCATCTTCCAGATGCCGCCGATGCAGACCACAGTCTGCATCCGCTCCTGGACTACCTCCCAAGCTCCGCGCCGGCGCTGGAGCAAATGCCGTTGCAACGGCGAAGCCCGAGGACACAGGTCCACCATGAGGATGTCGCCGCCGCCACACCATCTTTGCTTGAACAGACTGATTTCCAAATCCATCCCCAATCATCGGACCGATCACCTCGTCGGAGTAGGATCTGAAGACACTCTATTCAGCGCTTCATCGCCGCCGAAGCAAAAATGATGAACAACCTAAAAACCTAAACTATGAGAGCCTAAAAAACGATCGACACGCATGGATCCGGCGACCCCCTCACCACCGACGACCGAAGTCGCCGGCGGAGGGGAGCCGCCGGAGGCCCGCAGCGGAAGCGAGTCCGCTAGCGCTAGAAGGTAGATAAGGCGAAGACTCCTATTGCATCCTACATTGATCAGTACCGCCTTTCAGCCAAAACGCGCTACTGCTACAGAGAAGTACATAAAAAATACATTGATCATCAATGATATTTTTGTATAGAATCTAAATTGTCAATAGGAATCTACCCCGATTTAAGAACCGGCGAAGACTCCGATTGCAGCCACAGATCCTACACATAGAGTTCAATGAAGACCAAATGCTTGTGATAGTTTGAGAAGTAACATATTTAAGGTGGTAAAAATATTGCTAGGGGAGAGAGGTAGGACTAAAAATAGCCCCTGCCACCACCTCTTTACTACCGGTTCATGCCACAAACAGGTACTAATGATGCTAGTGGCCGGCCAGCACCTTTAGTACCGGTTTGTGGCACGAACAGGTACTAAAGATTCGCATTGAACCGGTACTAAAGATCTCCTCCCGCCTAGCCATTTGAACCGGCACTAATGGACACATTAGTGCCGGCTCAAATGCAAACCGGTACTAATGTATCTCAGATTTGACCCTTTTTCTACTAGTGAGAGGGCATGGTATCCACTGCTAAACGGGGCCACTTGGAATGTGATTTCTTCGGACCTATAATTCTCCGGGGTGCCGAATACCACGTCCAGTGTGATTTTCCCTGCGCATCTTGCCTCCTGACTAGGGATGATTGCTCTAAAAGTCGTGCTGCTTTGCTCAATGCGGCTCTTATCTATTTCCATTTTGTTAAGAGTTTCCTCATAGATGAGGTTTAATCCGTTGCCGCCGTACATGAGCACTTTAGTAAGCTAGAATCCGTCCACGATTAGACTAAGGACCAAAGCGGCTGGTGCTCGGATTGTTCGGAATTGAGGTTCATCACTGGCATTGAAGGTTATGGTTGTATCGTTCCACGGGTTTGTTGCTGCGACGTGGCAGACTTCGGCGAGGCTGCGGAGCGCTCGCTTGCGCCTGTTGTTTGAGGCGAAAGTCTCGAAGATGGTCAGTACTATATTGTTGTTTTCTGCAGGATGGTGCTCTGTGGTATTGTTGATGAGAACATCCTCGCCGCTCTTGGCCACCTGCTGGAGTACCCAACATGCTCTAAGGCTGTGTGTTGGTATGGTGTCCGGTGTGCTATGAATTTTGCATGGCCTATTGAGGCATCCCTCCAGTACGGATCCACGCCCTGTAGAGGGATTTGGCTTGTTTCTAATTGGGTTGGGTGACTTGCGAGAGCGCATCCTTTTAGTTCGGACGAGGGGTTTACTTAGGGCCAGAGGATCCCAAAAATTTGTTTGGGTTTTCCAGGCGCTTTCCATTGCACAGTACTTCTGTACTATGGCCTCCAAGTCGGCAAAGTGTGCTATGTCATGGCGACTTATGGCGTTCATAATTACCTTGTCCGTGCAATTTTTGCAAAAGAATGAGATTGCGTCTTCCTCGTGACAGTCCTTAACCTTGCTCATTACAAGGAGGAATCTGGCCTAGAAGTGATGTATTGTCTCTTGGGGCTCTTGTCTGATGTGGGAAAGATCACTCGTGTCTGGGTCAGTGGGTAGAGTTAAGTCCACATCTTGACCCAATCTAGGACCCAGGGGCGAAGGAGCTCCTGAGCTTGGCAGCTCGGGCTCCTGGATGTAGCCCAATATTTGTGGCCCGTTGCCCGATTCTAAGTTCGGAGCCTGGGCCACGTCCTCCCATAGATGGGTATCCGGCTCAGAGAGCTCGGGAATCCGGACATAGTTCGTCCTCAAAATAGAGGAAGAATTGTTGTTTTGTTCCTCCACCACCGCAATCTGATGGGTGACCGGCGGAGAGTTAATCTCCCTTAGGTCGGGTTTAAGCCCAATCCGATCATAGTCCATAGCGACTCCCAGGGCGGCGATGCGATCCAAGAGCTCATTTAGGGAGGAGATCTACATTGGATACATCTGCTCGGTGAATTCCGGGATGCCGTGGAGGTTGTTCTTGATGACCTGAGAAGTCATCGTCAGCGTGGCGGCCGAACGGGCGGCCATGACAAAACCGCCCAGCCGGAGAGTTTGGCCTACAGCCAGGGATCCTCCGGAGGTGATGTTGTCCTTGACAATGAGGCGAGCCATCAAGCCTTATTAGGATGGTACAGTGGAACTCTCAATGAAAGCACCAATATCGGTGTCAAAACCGGCGGATCTCGGGTAGGGGGTCCCGAATTGTGCGTCTAAGGCTAATGATAACAGGAGGCAGGGGACACTATGTTTTACCCAGGTTCGGGCCCTCTCGATGGAGGTAATACCCTACTTCCTGCTTGATTGATCTTGATGATATGCGTATTACAAGAGTTGATCTACCACGAGATCGAAGAGGCTAAACCCTAGAAGCTAGCCTATGATTATGATTGTTGTTCTCCTACGGACTAAACCCTCCGGTTTATATAGACACGAAGGAGGCTAGGGTTACACAGAGTCGTTTATAGAGAAGGAGATCTACATATCCGAATTGCCAAGCTTCCCTTCCAAGCAAAGGAGAGTCCCATTCGGACACGGGAAGAAGTCCTCAATCTTGTATCTTCGTAGTCCAATAGTCCGGCCAAAGTATATAGTCCGGCTGTCCGAGGACCCCCTAATCTCGGACTCCCTCAGAAGCTTCCAAAGGATAACGAATTTCCCAATAGTACGTACGCATCAAAGAAGGTTGTAAGCCCTTTAGGATTGGAGGTGCAGAAGATACATGCATGCCCTAATGACTGCATCCTCTACCATGCTGCGTACGAGGATTTGAATGCATGCCCGGTATGCGGTGCATTGCGGTATAAGATCAGACGAAATTACCCTGGTGATGTTTACGGCGAGTGCCCCAGGAAGAGGGTTCCTACCAAGGTGATGTTGTATGCTCCTATAATACCATGGATGAAACGTCTGTTCAGAAACAAAGAGCATGCCAAGTTGATGCGATGGCACAGAGAGGACCGTAAGAAAGACAGGAAGTTGAGAGCACCCGCTGACGGGTCGTAGTGGAGAAAAATCGAGACAAAGTACTGGGAGGACTTTGCAGGTGACGCAAGGAACGTATGGTTTTGTTTAAGAGCGGATGGCATTAATCCTTTTAGGGAGCAGAGCAGCAATCACAACACCTGGCCTGTGACTCCATGTATCTACAACCTTCCTCCTTGGTTGCGCATGAAGCGGAAGTTCATTATGATGCCAGTTCTCATCCAGGGCCCTAAGCAACCCGGCAACGACATTGATGTGTACCTAAGGCCATTAGTTGAAGAACTTTTACAGCTATGGAATGGAAATGGTGTACGTGTGGGATGAGCACAAACAACAGGAATTTGACCTACATGCATTACTGTTTGTAACCATCAATGATTGGCCTGCTCTTAGTAACCTTTCAGGACAAACAAACAAGGGATACCTTCTGAATCGAAGCAGGACGGTGCTGGTTGCCATTTCCTCCATTGCCAGACTTGAAGTTGCTTAATTTGTGGTCGACTAAATGTCTTCATCAATTATCCTTGTGTCCTTCGGTGCAGCATCCTGTGGTGCGGCGTCCTCTGCAGTGCATCTCCTCTTGTTGCGTCCTTCGGCAGAGCTCTCCTCATAATCCTTATCATTGCTCACAAGGGGTCCATCATCTCCACTTGGAAAGAGGTCTTCTCCCTAGTCCATCTTCTCCTCCAATGTGGCAACATAAGTCTCCAGGTCCTCGATTCTCTCCATTAAATTCTTGACTTCTTCTTCATGCCCGTCATGGTCCTTGCAGGCTTTATCCTCCAGTTCCAGCTCACGGAAGATCAACCTCTTGAACGTCTTTGAGCTTTCGCGCATCTGAACCTCCATAGTCCTGATGTAAGTCTCCATTTCTTGGACATATGAGAGGATGGAGTCGTCATCCACAGTGCGCACGATATCTCCATCTCTAGCTTTGCGTGAAATCATGGCAAGGTCTGATGCGTCAATCTCGTCCCTGTACTCTTGTCGGATGTGTCCAAGTGCACAATGAATGGCCATGTCTCTTCCGAGGATCCAAGTGGGAGTGGTAAACTCTAAGTCAATGGGCTCTCTGAAGCTTCTGAAGTCCTCGCTGGAATGTGCACCTTAATCCTATAGCGGGTGTCCGTCGGAATTGATCTGATAGGCTTCTTCGTGATAGAGGCAGAGCAATCTTCAACTTCTTGATGACCTGAACCAGCTTCTTGCCGAAAAGCATTATCTCATCCGGCTGGTAAAACTCTGGCAGCAGAACTGGGGTGTACTCGAGGGCCATCTAGAATGTTGAAATCGGAGGGAAGTCAGGAATGAACAGGGGAGAATTACGGAAAAAATAAAGACACAAAATAAAATAGTTTCTTCCTATGGCTTTCTGGTCCTAGGGTATACGTCCTACGGTTAGCGTGTGCTCTGATACCATCTTTGTAATGGTCCGACCCGAAAACGGTCAAGTCTCTGTGTATCTGTACCATCCCAAGATCATGCTGGCACACACAGTACATTGATGAAAAGATTCAAAGTTCAATCGCACCTTAATTTATTACACGATTCTCATATCGAGTCTTTATTACATCATCATAAATTCGGCCGGAGGCCAACTCATGAGAAATAAACTAAAACTAAAGCTGCGGAAGCCTAGACGATAAGCGAGTCCATCCAACTTCATAGGGCAATCGCCAAGTGTGGATCGTAGCCTCACTGATGGTCGGAAAACTCCTCTACAACATAAGACCTTGCGGCTGTGTAGCTCAGCATTTTGAATATGCCGGCAAGTCATGAAGAGAGAACAACAAATATTACTAACACTATATGCAATTTGGTTGTGGGGCTCTAAGTTTAATGTTTTTGCGAAAAAGCCAATTTTTCCCTACAACAAAAGGACTTGCTTGCAATTACTACAAAATATTGGTTGTTATTGAGATGGTTCTGCCAACCAATGTCTCATTCCCGAAATTGTTAATAACCGATCAATTAATTTATTTTGTTCGGCGTTGAAATTTCTGAATAACTCCAATTCCAGAGGCTTAGTTAACCATAACCGGGGACACGGCTAATCGATTAGATTTGTATTCTGCAGAGTCTTGTGCACTTTACCCGCAAGAATCGTTCCCTCCTTTATGTCCTTGCACTGCCTGGTGTTTGAAGACGGGACCAACGAAACAGGGTCTTCCATAGAGTTTCTCTGGGCACTGTCGGTGCCTATCCATTTCCTACCGTTCTTCTACATCTGCTGGCACTGTCCGTCCAGAGTCACGCCTAGGGTCGACCAAGCTAGAGCCCATAATGGCTTGCCGCTAAGTAACCTCCTGTTCAAGGTGTATCCATCCGTCTCTTCGTGGCTGGGTGAAGCTTTCTGCAATATGTCATGGCGCTTCTCCATGCATCCCGGCCATCCGCTGGTTGCTCCAGGTTGCCTATCAATTCCGTCCTCCACCTAGAAGTGAATTTGAATTCCATCTTGAATCTTGAATTCATGGGGTTGTCATCATCTTGACTCTCACATCTCCCATATGTATCACTCAACCAACCCCGTCTACGAGCATAGCAAAATAAACTACAACGTCCCGGGCAATGGTAACATGGGGACATGGGTTCAACCTACCACATGATACTACTCAAGAATATAACTTCAAATTCTCCTACTGCATGCATGGTGGGGAGGAAAAATTCTAATGCAACAAATCATAGGTATTGTAAAAGATGATCAAATGACTTGCCTGACTGACGGTCTTCGAACGCTAGTGACTCGTGATAGCAAGCTTCGCACTCCGGGAATTCTATTCGAAGCAAAGAATAAACACATAAGCATACAACTAAATTAACATAACAGCAAGCTAACATACTTCACAAATAGACAATCAACCCAAAAAAATCTAAGAAACCAAATGAACTCACAAATAGGCTTTCTTTACTCCAAGCCAACAACAAGCAAAAAAAATAGTTTTATCATACAAAAAGTTTTCTTAACAGAACCAAAACAAAAGTTTTGTTAACTAACAGAAGGGAAAACAGTATAAAAATTTTGTGCAAAAAGAATTACATTAAAAGCTATTTTAAAACTCCACTTATGCCTAAAACAAAACTAGTAAGAACATAAAATAAAACATTTTTATTATTCTGTAAATAAAAGTTCACCTTCTAACTCTATCGGAACTAATCTGACTAAAAATAAAACAACAGGAAAAATAAATTTTAAAGAAATTAAAACAACAGAAAACATCAGCAAAGTAAAACAAACTAAAACAATGTTGTTTTCGTGTGAAACTAATTTTAATAAAATCTAAAACATACCCAAATTAATCCTACTGCTAGACAACGTCAAAACCAAGTAGTGTCAAAAGGAATCACTAAAAAAAATAACCCTAGCTCATTTTATAGCAGAAATACTAATCTGAGTAAAACCCGTATAAACAATTTCTATGAACTAAAACATGGCCGAAACTATTTTATACCGAAACTATAAAAAAATTGCAAACTAGGAAAAAAAGGAATCACATTATAAAATATTAAATAACCTAAGTGTTATTGATTTTACAAAAATAGAAATATACTGTTTTAGAAACAGAAACGAAAATACTAAAAATAAACTAAACGGGCGCTATTGGGCTTAGGGTGTGTGTGATCTGTTATGATTGGCCATTATATAACTAAACACGTCTACTTAATATAAGAAAACCGATTGGGCTGGTCTACACTAAACCGTAACTAAACCGGAAATAAGCCATAAACTAAACCGAACAAATACCGATCAATACAAATAAACCTAACCCTTCGCGTGATCTAATCTAGGCCCTAGATTCAAGATCAGACAGTGGAGAGGAGGTGCAGGCTTACAACGATGGCGGCGACGGACGGAGACGACGGCGGTGGCTCGGCCGTCGGGCGGCGGGGTGCTCCGGTGGTCCGAGGCCACAGCGGAGGGGTCGGGGCAATGCGACGGAGCGATGCAGAGGTGGTGGTGATGTCGGGGTGGCTCGAGGACGACGGAGACAAAGCAGCAGGAGGTGGCGGAGCTCCGGTGTTCCGGAGAAGTGCGGCGTGCTCGTGGAGGTCTCTGCAGACGACGACAGCGAGCAAAACCTTGTCTAAAGAAACCGTGGGGTTGGGCTAGTCTGATGGCCAAGAAGAGAGGGGCTGAGGGAGGAGGTGCTAGGCTTTATATAGGGCAGATCCATGGGGAAGGGGTCGGCTTCACTGCGCGTTCGCGGGGAGATCGGAACTGCGGCGGTGCTCGGGTGTGCTACGGCTTGGCGAGACGTGGGCGAGGGGTTAGGGTCGATGCGGGCGAAGCGTGTCAGTGAGGGAGACGGAGAAGAGAGAGTAGCAGGCGACCTTAGGGGAGAGGGAGTCGGGTAGGGGCGCGGGGCAGGCCAGCTCGGGTGGCTGGTTGGCTGGGCCCGTTGGCCTGGCCAGCTCGATTTTTTTCTATTAGGCAGAGGCAAAAATAAAATAAATAGGGTAACAGATATATTTTATATAGTACAAATATATATCAAAATTCTCAGAACAATAAACTCTACAAGATGAACATTGTTTTTGCAGAGGCAAAATAAAATATTTATAAAAATCATGTTTTTTTAAAATTGCAATTAAACTCAAATTTGAATCAAAGCTTTTTGGCATTATTTTCTTCTGACATTTTTGGAGTGTCATGTTAGCTCCTCTCATACTTTTGCACAAGTATTTGTCAGGGACTTTTTGAAATAAATTTCAAATGCCAAGTTGGATTCAAATGCAAATAAAACTTCAATGCCTCTAAAATTTCCAAATGCCACAAAATTCAAACAAAATGCATAGATGTTTAGCTAATTATTGTAAAGAATTCCAAATTGAAAATTTGGGATGTTACAAAGAAAAACAAAGGAAAATAAAGAAAATAAAAAACCAAGTAAAACAGAGAAATGCAGGGAAAATACATTGAAAAAACAAAAATACAAAAAACCCAGAAAATCAGTGGAATAATTGGCACTTTTCCCTTTAATTGGTCGCGCCCTAGTGTTTTGGGCTAGTGGTTTGAGCGTTACCATTTGTCCTGAAGACCTGGGTTCAATTCCTCTTTTTCTTCTCTATATATAATTATTTTAAGTGTTTGCTAAACTGTTGATGCCTTAGACGATAGCCAAAAAAAAAACTCTTGCTTGGGCAGCGACATATTTCTGAAAGAAAAATATCATACCCTTTATTATGGAGGGGTATGGAGAGATCTTGTCCATTGATGTATTTAGGGGGGGGGGTGTCGAAGGAGAAGTCTTATTTGTATACTGGAAACTCAACTTAATTTCGTGATGGCAGCGGTGGCTACTGTCCATCATATTCAGGGCTGGCTGGTAGGAAATCAATTCAAAGTAGAGGCCAGAAAAATAGTAACTGGTGTTCAGTTGTTGAAACCAGTCGATAAGTTACTTTAGTTAGTTGAATTTCAGTTGTAAAAACATGATTTAGCTAATTCGAAAATTGCTCACTGTTTCACCAATATCCTCCCTCATTTAAACCTATTGTTAATGTTAGATTATGAGAGAGGTGTTTTGGAGGCCGAGCTCCATGGAGGCCTTTATTTTTGAACAATTCAAATTTGAACTTTTATGGTTTAAAAAATTCTGAAAAAATATGCATGTATGTAAGGATGTAACCTACGTGTTTGTAAAAATTCATGATGAAATACCTTGAGTTGCGACCTGTATAAAAAAGACAAATTCATGGCCTGGAAGGATGAATAGTATGTGTTAAATAGCCTCAGATTTGTCTTTTTTGCACGGACCTCATTTCAAGGTATTTTGAACTGAAAATATACACACATGTGTATTATGCCTTCATATATATCTGTATTTTTTTCAGAATTTTTTGAAATGTAAAAATGTGAATTTCGATGAAATTTGAAATTTGAATTTGGAGGCCTCACTGGAGGCCGAGCTCCAAAAGGGATTTCTGTTAGATTATGCTCTTTCAGTTGTTTTGAATCCCTACAAAATTAGTTTAACTCCATTGTGTTTAAAAACTTGTAAAGTATGCCTATCTCGACCACTGGCGCACACACTTCCACACCGGAACCGGATCCTCTAACATCCTCAAGGGATGTCATGTAAGCTACAGTAACCGTGACATCCCTCCTTCACATTCATATGATTAAGCCTAAACTAATTATAATTAATTTGTAAATTACAAATCTACTCTATACATTTACAAAAATTACATACAAACAAAATTATGATGCAATAAAATGATTTTTGATTTATTTTTGTACATGCTATAGTAAATCCGTATAGTGGTTGCTACAGTAACCCTCACATCCCTTCTTCGTTTTACACATGCATTTTACTGTAGCTTCGTAACATCCCTTGATGATGTTAGAGGATCCACTTCCACACCCCATGTGACGAACACATGCTAGTGGCCAGCTCAATGTTCAGTTAATGTGAACTAGATCGGCAGGGCGCCTTGGCGCGAGGGTGCCGGTCCCAACGATCTGGCCAAGCAAGTAATGCTCAAGTAAGTAGGAAGTCAGGCTTAGCATACATATTCAAATAGGATAACAAACAAACATTCACATGTAATAGGGGCAAGACAGCATCGATGGGTACCAAAATGATATATAGTACAACACATCTCCATAGCGACCAGAACGATAGTAAACACATTTAAAGGATGCAAATGTTTATACATGGTAAATTGAAGGATGCAATGTCTATTCATGCAATGTTCGTACAAGGTAGATATTGAGTACAAAAGGATGGATAGACGCGCCAGGCCGTGTTCACAAAAGAAGAGGGAGATCACACTGTTGTTTACATGGTACATCACAAGAGCTGGTGGCATCATATATCATCGGGTACTTGCCAGAGTTAGAATAGGTGATTGGTGACGTCCATCGACGATCAAAGCCATGGCCGTGGTGTGAAGAAAGCAATTGGTGCAAACACCTCATGCTCTGTGCCTGAGACGACAAACGATTAGTAGATATGTATAATATATTTGGCAATAGAATGTGCAAGGCCTGCAAGCTCAAAAATAAGAATAACACGATAAGTAAAAAATCAACGGTGGCACAAGCTAATATGTGAATCGGTGGTATTTAGATCGTTTAATATATTCATTAGGTGAGTATTCGACCAAATACAAATCAATGCCACAACTAAATCACAGCCAATAGATCTGGAGTATTCTATCTAAAATGGGTGTTCTAATGGACCATGAGGCTTTCACAACAATAGAACTGCAACTACTACTGAAAACTGAATAATATTTTTGTACACGGCCCAAAAAATAGTAAGATTTACTCACATGAATCCTAGATCGACATTACAAAAGTACGGAATTTATAAGTGACCGACAACTCATGTTTACCTTGTTCATTGGTGGCACCGTGGACTGGATTTTCCTTGTTCCTGTCGCCGGGGTGGCATAGAAGAGCTCCCTCCGTGTGCTCTTGTTCGAGTACAACTGAGACATCAAGTTCAGAAAGGCAGTTCTATAGACCAGGATTAGGAGTACATTCCACAGGTTGAAATATCATTCATAATACACATTAGGCAAGAACGACCATACATAATGATAGCAAGGCCTGTATACGAAAGACCAACATAACCAGGTAGCAATATACACCCTCTATAAAGAAATATAAGAGCATTTATATCACTACTTTAGTGATCTACACGCTCTTATATTTCTTTACGGAGGGAGTACATAGGTAAGTGTGCAATGCCCCATTGCTCCCCACGGCGAACAAATACACAAATCTTACTGGCATGACTCGTTAACAATAAAATAATATCAAAAATCCTCCTTGAACTTTTCATGAACTAATAGCATTGACAAACCATTGTTTATCCCAGAATATATACTGGACGAATCCTACACACAAGTCAATTGTTATAACCAATGAATAGGAAATACTGGATACAACTAAGCTGTTATTGTTGGTTAGCATGAGCAGGTTGGGCATAGCCATCATTTTTAAGAAGCCTGGAGAATTAGACATCACCGGTAACCAAAATCAAATAGAATATTACACTTACAGAGTAACTGAAAGATAAATGAGCTTCTCCAAACGCATTTTGCTACACAAGCATCTTAAAAGTTTTGGTTGAACTTCTGACATGGCACCGGGCTAGCTATGCAGGAGAGATAGACGATGGCCAACAGAGAATTTAGAGAAGCACATAACAAAAACTGCAACACAAGTTCTATCTAATGAGTACTGACAGATGTGAGCCTCTGAAACATTGTGGTGGCATCTCACCTTTATAACCAGACTATAATCATATAGTCATCATCATATTGTAAATATAAGGGAAGGGAAAGGAGTTTGCAACCTAGTACTCCCATTGTTAGGGAGCAAGAATGTGTGGAGGCATTGGGGCTTCAGTTATTCCTCTTTCATCTGCTCATGTGCCACATCTGCCGCATCCGCGAGCCGCAATACAGCTAGGCAGGCGCACATGGTTTGCACACCGTCGCCTTGCCGAGAAACCTAGAGGCGGACAGGAGAGCAAAATTAGGAAATGGTGGAACTTAAGATCCACATGGTAACAACAATTTGTCACCACTTGCATATTTATCATTTTTAGTGATTGTTTCAATAGAAACCTACATCCATAATTGTATCATTTTTAGTGATTGTTAACATGAACACTAAAATTTCAAATAAACCAAGCTACAACACTACATAAAGGTATACAAACTGAAAATAATAGTGTACCCTTTTGAACTTAAGGCAGTAGCGTGAATAGCTGGAGCTCAGGGTAAGGCAAGCATGATCAACTCCCTCAGAAAAAATCCCATTGTGTTCGTGTCATATGAGAAAACATAATCTAGTTTTCAGAGTTTACTGCATCTGCTTCCGCTGCAAATTAAGTCGCCAATGAGTAACACATCACTCTATGACGAATCATCAAGCACTGATGCCTTGCATAGCCATGAACTGGCATCGATGTCATCCTCGTCAAAATAGCATGAATAAATCAACATAGTGAGATGGAAGTATATTAAATTAAGAAAATATGTCACCATTATAAAAAATATCCAACTGCCTTGTTGTAATTGATCCTAGATAACCCAGACTACATGGATAATATACATGTGTAAGCGACCGCGGAGCTTTGACAGCCAATAATATTTTAGTGTCCTGCAATCAGGTCGTTTCTCCTCTACAGACAAAGTACGTTAGAAATTTTGGAATATATATTCACTAAACAAAATACTTTATAAAATAAGACAATCTACAGTAATAATTCGAGACTATAAGCCTTGCTATACAGCCCTACAATTTAGTGAGTATTGCATACATGTCATTCTTTCTTGGATCAATCTCATAAAAAATACAAATACAAAGTAGAGAATGACAATCAATTTATTACTCTAATCTGCTGAGACAGGACCAGCCTACCCCACATATGGACGCAATGATCAACGGCCAGACTGCCCAAACGCACCGTTACTTCAACAGAACCATCTCACTTCTCAAGCTCATCGTCTCCTACTGTCGAATGCCAAGATGTCTGTCTGCCTATTTGGTATTGGAGTTGCAGGGAGTGCCTAACTTTTATGTATCTAGCTTGCTTCACTTTTCTTCAGATTCTAGCTCACAACTAAGTAATCTAATGCAGAAAGTTGATTAGTGTGTTATCTCAGCTCATATGATTTTCATAACCACACTTTTGCATAATGCTACATTTTTGGAATACTGCATGAGATGATTCTTTTGAAGATGCCGGGCACACGGAGCACCTCTGCCTTGCCATGGTGCTAAAAAACTGCCGATGGTGCTCTAATCTGCAACACCTCACTACTAACTTTGGAAACGATGGCTCTACTCCTCTACCTAGAAAAAATCTTCCTAATTAAAATCCCAATCCAGATAAAAAAGGAATATCGTTCTGGATTTGGGACGAAGGAAGGGTTCTTGGATCCAGGAGAACAAAAGGCGGACGAACCACATGTGTTCATTTAGCTGATGAGAAGATGAGATAAAGTGAGCAGTACCTACTGAGCGGAAGCGCGGCGGCCATCTGGACGATGGCTCGCTTATGGACGCCGGTTCCACCAGCTGTGCCGCCAAGTCATGGTGGTATCGGCCGCTCAACTTCAAGGTCGGGGTAGGGGGGCAAGCTTGTTGCCATGGCGCTGGTCTGGGTCGCTAGGAAGTGTAAAGGAAAAGGTTAAAACCCTTGAAATTTATCCACTGAAAATTAATATACATACATACAACAGGGAGTTAAAGTCCAAAAAAGTGATCAAAAAAGATGTAATCAAAAAATGCATAGTTGAACAGTTTCTGAAACCTCTAGCAGTTGATATGTTCGGCCATATGAAAATACATGTCAGTACGAAAGCAGTTTTAGACGATATCCGCTATAGATTAGAAAGGAGACGTGCTTAGTTGAAGCATCAGCCTAATATTTAAAGACCCTTTGTCAGGACCCCGACTCGATGTCACATCGATCTAGCCGGTAACACCTCATATCACTTTGCGGCCTCACGCACGGTATCCCCACGGGTGTCGCCTTACCTTTGCCCGGGACCGTTTGCGCCTTTTGGCTCACGTATATGATAGTGTCGCTAGCATCCATATGATAAAGAGCCCGGGCTGACATGACTAGTCGTAAACCCAAAGTGGCACAGACTTACAGGGACAGGCATCCATGACCCAGCTTCGAACGTGTCGGTCATCAGCAAGTGGGTCCGGGCTGTAGCACTGGGCTAGCAGGACTCCGGTACTCAAAGCGTGACATTTCCCCGAAGGGACAGACACAGGAACGAAGAAGGACACATGCCGGCCAGCCTATGTGTTCCAGAGCAGTAGCAAGCTACCATGGCTCAGCGGTAACACTAGGAGACAGTTCCCGGTAAGAGAGGCTACTAAAGATAAACAACTAGATAGTCAGATCCCACACATACCAAGCATTTCAATCATACACACAATATGCTCGATATGTGCAAATACAACGAAGCATCACAACATGACTCTACGACACAAGTACTTTATTTAAGGCTCAGGGAGCCATACATATCATTCACAAAGGTACGGGTCTCTCGACCCAACATACAAGTCATACAGTCATACAAACCAGCAGCGGAAGTACATTGTCTGAGTACAGACAACTAGTAAAATAAAAGAGGCTTGGAAAGCCTAGCTATACTACGTGGTCCATCACAAGCTCAGGGTCACCACCTGGGTCTTTAGCCTACTCGTTGATGTCAACGTCTACATAGAACCCATCAGAAGGGGTTGCAGCGTCTTCTGTAAAAATGTAGATTATAGCAACATGAGTACAAAGGTACTCAGCAAGACTTACATCAGATCCTACATACATGCTTAGTATCAAGAAGGGTTGGTGGAGTTATTGCAGCAAGCCAGCTTTGACTCTTGGCTAGGCTATCCTACGATACTCCAACTTGAAATGGTTTTGCGCACACGAGTCCACTACTCACCACTTCAATACACTACCGAGGATCCACCTCCGTCTTCCTACGGAAGAGCCATCCTCGGCACTCACTCTTATCTTGAGGCTTTTAGTAGTTTCCATTTACTTGTCTATGAACTGTATAGGCAAGCAAGTAGTCCTTTACCGCGGACGCGGCTATTCGAATAGATCATGTTAACCCTGCAGGGGTGTACTTCTTCATACATGTTTCCACCACTTAGCGTCCGCACACGACATGTGCTCGGCAGACTTCAAGCGAAAGCCGACGTGGGTGTAGACCACGACCTACCTAAACACTTAAGCCTCTAGTCCAGGTTTATCGCCTATTCAGGTTCCATCCGCAGGGAGTCCGGCCGAGGTTTCCCATACGGCCCCGAACGATGTGCACAGGGTTCCCAAGATACCTAACGGGTATTCGGTACACCGTGCCACGTACCTACCGCATCACAGCCCACCCCTACGGTCAGCGCTGTCCACGGCCTCCAGTAGACTACAAACACCAGAAACTACTTGCAACTCCTGGACAGAGAGCTAGGGTGAATAAGAAGTCGAGCGGGGTCATATTTCAGGGCCCAATGCATGGTAGTAGCTGTATCTTAAATCACACATACAGATCTCAGTGCTTAAGGTCGGCTTCAATGAAACAACCCACCATGTACTCCTACATGGCCTCTCATCGATACCTTTACCAAATCGTGTTCACCTCACCACTCTTATTACCGACATAATCATTTCACTCTAGCCCATCACCCAGATGAACCAGACCTGACACGACTCTAAGCATAGCAGGCATAGCAAGGTAGGAACAACACATACATATGGCTCAATCAACTCCTACACATGCTAGTGGGTTTCATCTAGTTACTGTGGCAATGACAGGTCATGCAGAGGAAATGGGTTCAACTACCGTAGCACACAGCAGTTTGAAACGCGTTGTCTTAATGCAGTAAAAGAGAGCAGGAGCGAGAACATGGGATTGTATCGATATGATCAAATGGTTGGTTGCTTGCCTGATGGGTCGATGCACTGATACGGTTCTTCGTTAGGGTAATCACGGTACTCCTCGGAGGCAGAACCTGTCGCAAAGGACACCGATACACAACCATCACCAAACAATGTGCAACAATATGATGCATGCATGAAACATGGCAATATGAGTGTGTTGGGCTAATGCAACTAAAACCAGAAGGGTTTGAACAAATTTGAATCAAAGATTCAAATTTCAAACTCAAACATGGCCTCTTTAAGTGCTTTTCCTTGTTCTGCTTAAAACATCAATTTAACTTGTTTGATCATGCATGAAAATAGTACAGATGGATAGATTGGATTTTTCTGATCATTTTTCATATATAATTTGTCCAATTTGGAGTTACAGAATAAAAGTTATGAATTTTTGAAGTTTAAATAATATTCTGGAATTTCCTGATTTAAATTAAATCCAGAAATATAATTATTGCGCCAGCCTGACGTCAGCATGACGTCAGTGGTCAACTGCGGCTGGCTGGAGTCAAACCTGACGTGTGGGGCCCACACGTCAGTGACAGGGGGGTTAAACAGAGTTAGTTTAATCCTAATTACTAATTAGTGGCGCTGGGGCCCACTGGTCAGTGTCAGGGGGTTAACTAACAGTGGTTAGCGCTAATCCTAATTAGCTACAGGGCTGGGTCCACCTGTCAGGGACTCAGGGGGTGTCCTGCCGTGGTCAAAATGGGTCAAACCCACCGGCGACGTGACGCCGGCGAGGTCAGAGACGGCGGTGCGACGCGGGATCGCGCTACAGGGCACGGGCGAGGCCGTGCTTGGGCTCGTTGGAAAGCTCTTGCTCCCGCGCGTCGAACGGTGGCCGTGGCTGGGCCTGGGGTGGCTGGAGTCGACGGCGGCGAGCTCGGCTGCGGCCGCCGGAGTTCGGGTGCGGTCGGGATCGATGTTGCAGGGGGTTTGGGGAGGCGTTAGTGTGTGCTGCGTGATCCTAGTGAGGTGTGGAGCACGATAGTGTGCTCGGTTGGGTGCTACGGTGACCGTGGCCACAACAGCGACATCGCCGGCGGCGTGGAGCTCTCGGCCAAGGTGGGGCTAGGGCCTAGAGGTCGGGAGAGACCAGGGGAGAAGGGGGAAACGATCCGGGGGCTCACCGCGGAGCTGCAGAGATGGTTAGCGGGCTCGGGGGCGCGCTGGAGACGACGAATTCGACGGCGACGATGGTCGGAGCCCGAAGAGGGAAACGGCGACGTGGCGGCGATGCAGGGCTTCCGGGGAGCTGTGGAGCGGTGGGGAGGAAGAGAGGGTCGTGGCGGAGCTTCTGAGCTAGTCGGGGGAGCGAGGGGTGGCCGGAGACGGCTGCTGTGGCGAACGGCGGCGACGGTGGTGTTCGGCCGTGTGAGAGAGAGAGCGAGGGAGAGGAGGGAAGAGCCGGGGGAGAGTGAGAGAGAGCAGGGGGGAGGCGTGGCGTCGTCCAGGGCATCGAGGCGAGGAGGGGAGGGCAGGCAGGCAGGGAGAGAGGTGGCGTGGCGCGGTGGCGCGCGCGCGCGCCGGCCACACTCCCCTCCCTCTGTCGGGACGAAGACGACAGAGGAGGGAGGTGGGCTGGGCCGGCTGCTGGCTGGGCCAGCCAGCTGGCTGGGCCGCACAGTGGAGGAGCCCAGGTAAGCTCCTCCTGTTAATTATTTTCTGTTTTTCTAATTTCTGACATTTGTTTTGATTTAAATAATATATTAAATCATTTATTTAACTTATGCCAATTTTTGCAGGAGCTAGATATATTATTCCAGAGCTCCTTCATAAGTGGCATAATATTTGGACATATATTAATATATATAAATAATATATTTCCAATGCAAATAATTATGCATTAATTCCAAATGCCCAAAATAAATACCTATGAGCTCTTAAAAATATTGGTTTGATTTTTATCTCTGTCCAATATTTTCAGAGAGCCACATGAGCATTTTCTTGGACCTTTTTTGGAGAAATTTTTATTTGTATCATTTTCAAAATGATTCTGAGGGTTTCACAGATCCCCATTTCAAGTTTCTGATGAAAGAGTAAACATGATGCAACACTCTAATGCATGACTAGCTAGGGTGTGACAACTCACCTCCACTCAAAAGAATCTCGTCCCGAGATTTGGGTTCCTCCGGGAAGAAGGCGGGATACTCGAGTCGAAGACGATCCTCCCTTTCCCAAGTTGCTTCATCCTCAGAATGGTGCGACCATTGAACCTTGAGAAACTTGATATTATGACGTCGGGTGGTACGTTCGGTTTGATCGAGGATACGAATGGGGTACTCTCGATATGTAAGATTATCTTGAAGATCAAGCGTTTCGTGGTCCACTTCACGGATAGGATCCGAGAAGCAACGCCTGAGTTGAGAAACGTGGAAGACATCGTGGACTCTGGAGAGGTGCGGAGGTAGTTCCAATTGGTAGGCAACTTCCCCTCGTTTGGCGAGAATGCGAAACAGACCAATGTAACGAGGATCCAATTTGCCTTTGATACCGAAACGATGGGTTCCCTTCAGAGGGGTGACCCGAAGATAAGCCTTCTCATCAACCTCGAAAGTCATAGCCTTATGTTTTCGGTCATATTGACTCTTTTGACGAGATTGAGCTGTTTTCAACTTTTCACGAATGATACGAACTTGTTCTTCTGCTTCCTGAATCATATTCGGGCCAAAGAATTGTCTTTCCCCGGTCTCTGACCAGTTAAGGGGTGTTCGACACCGTCGTCCATAGAGAACTTCAAAAGGGGCTTTACCCAAGCTAGATTGATAGCTGTTGTTGTAAGCGAATTCGGCAAATGGAAGGCACTTTTCCCAGTCCATTCCGAATGAGATAACAGAGGCTCGAAGCATGTCTTCTAGAATCTGGTTGACGCGTTCCACTTGACCACTCGACTGAGGGTGGAATGCGGTGCTAAAGGAGAGACGGGTTCCCATAGCATTTTGGAAACTTTCCCAAAATCGAGAGGTGAAAAGACTTCCTCGATCCGAGTTAATTTCCAAAGGAACACCATGAAGGGACACTATTCGGGAGATGTATAAGTCTGCCAGCTGACTAGCGGTTATACTCTCTCGAACAGGTAGGAAATGGGCTACTTTGGAAAGACGATCGACCACGACGAAAATAGCATTATTCCCTCTCTTGGTCCTGGGAAAACCGGTAATGAAATCCATACCAATTTTATCCCATTTCCATTCAGGAATAGCTAAGGGTTGAAGGGTGCCAGCAGGCCGTTGGTGCTCTGCTTTTACACGACGACAGACGTCGCACTTTGCAATATACTGAGCAATTTCTCTCTTCATCCTAGTCCACCAGAACCTCTGGCGTAGGTCCTGATACATCTTAGTACTACCGGGATGAACGGTGAGAGGGGATTCATGAGCCTCCTTAAGGATCAACTGCCGTAGATGCTGGTTCTTGGGAACCACTAGACGGTTCACAAAGTACACAACACCATGATCATTTGTGGAGAAACAACTAGCACCTCCGCTAGCAATGTTCTCTTTGATTTTAGATATTCCCTTATCTCGCTTTTGGGCAGCGATGATTTGATCCGTAAGAGTAGGTTTCGCCACCAAGGTGGAAAGAAATCCTTGAGGAACAATGTGAAGGTTAAGCTTCCGAAATTCCTCATGGAGAAGCGGTTGACTTTGTTGTAACATCAGATTGTTACAATAAGATTTACGACTTAGCGCATCAGCCATGACGTTGGCTTTCCCTGGGGTGTAGGTTATTCCTAAGTCGAAGTCTGTGATCAATTCAACCCAACGTCTTTGCCTGAGGTTCAGATCCGGTTGGGTGAAGATGTACTTCAAACTTTGGTGATCAGTGAATATTTCGCAACGATTACCGAGGAGGTAATGTCGCCAGGTCTTAAGTGCATAGACTACAGCTGCAAGCTCTAGATCATGAGTAGGATAATTCTCCTCGTGTGGGTGCAATTGCCGTGAAGCGTAGGCAATTACATGTCGATCTTGCATAAGAATGCAACCTAGTCCTTGTCGCGAGGCGTCGCAGTAGATAACAAAGTCTTTGGAGAAGTCTGGCGGTACCAGTACGGGAGCAGAAGTCAGGCGTCTTTTCAGTTCCTGAAAGCTGTGCTCACATTGTGGAGTCCACTCGAACTTCTTATCTTTCTTGAGGAGTTCGGTTAGAGGTTTGGCAACCTTGGAGAAGTTCTCGACAAAGCGACGACAATAGCTCGCTAAGCCTAGAAAACTCCGAACTTGCTTGACCGATTCAGGTGGAGTCCAATTAAGGACGGCTTGAACTCGCTCAGGGTTAATAGCAATACCTTTACCAGATATTACATGACCCAGATAGGTCACTTCTGGCAACCAGAATTCACATTTAGAAAATTTGGCATAAAGGCGATGCTCTCGAAGTTTCTGCAACACTAGCCTTAGATGTTCGGCATGTTCTTCCTCGTTCTTGGAGTAGATGAGTATATCATCGAGGTAAACTACAACGAATTTATCCAAATACTCCATGAAGATTGAGTTCATTAACCGAGAAAAGGTGGCTGGAGCGTTGGTTAAACCGAAGGACATGACGGTGTACTCGTATTGGCCATAACGAGTAACAAAGGCCGTTTTAGGAATGTCCCCGTTTCTGATTTTGATTTGATGGTAGCCCAACCTCAAATCCATCTTGGAGAAGACTGAGGATCCAGCGAGCTGATCATACAGGTCGTTAATCCTGGGAAGCGGATATTTGTTCTTGATTGTGACCAAATTGACAGGTCGGTAATCTACAACCATCTGGTCCGTACCATCCTTCTTCTTGACGAATAGGACGGGGCAAGCCCACGGAGATGAACTAGGTCGGATGAAACCCTTTTTCAAGGACTCATCGAGTTGTTTCTTAAGCTCGGCTAGTTCTAGGGGTGCCATCTTATAGGGTCTTCTAGCAATCGGAACGGTTCCCGGAATGAGGTCTATTACGAACTCAACATCCCTGTCAGGTGGAACACCTGGCAATTCTTCTGGAAAGACATCCGGGAAGTCACGGACTACCGGAACGTCCTCAAGGTCTGGCAAAGGGCTGGCATTAAGAGAATATAATTGTCGCTTGGCTATTCGGGTCAAGACATTGACTATCTTCCCCGAAGGATGGGTGAGTTGAACAGTCCTAGAGAAGCAATCAATTTTGGCTTGATGAGCTGACATCCAGTCCATACTCAGAATGATATTGATATCTGAAAATTTAAGGGCTATCAAAGAGGCAAGGAAAACAAGTCTGTCGACTTGGATTTCATTTCCATGGCTTACTCTAGAAGTTTGCCATTTGGATCCCGGAGTTTGAATTACCATAGAGGTTGGCATATCACCGAATGCGACGTTATGCAAACGAGCATAATTTTCAGATATAAAAGAATGAGAGGCTCCTGTATCGAAAAGGACAGATGCCGGGTGGCAATTGACAAGAAGAGTACCGAGAACGACGTTGGGATCCTCTTGAGCTTCTTCGGCAGAGATACAGTTGACATGGCCACGTGAGGCGGTGACCGGCTTGGCGTGGAATACTTTTCCTGTCGGCTTGCCACGGCCAACAGCTTTAGCAGACTGGTTGGGGTTGGTCTGGGGAAACTCACGCATATAGTGGCCAGATTCCCCACACTTGAAACAAGTCACGAAACTGGTACGTGGAGGAGCATTGTTGGTTGGACCTCCATAGGGCTTGGCCGGTGCAGACTGCTGAACGGGGCGAGGCGCCTGGAAAGATGGCCTCGGTGTGAACCTGGGTGGCAGGGCGCTGTTGGGTACCCACACGCGGCGCTTCTGAGGACCAGCACCGGATGAGGAACCCATATCACGGCCATGCTTGCGTGTTGCGTCATAGTCAGTCTGACCAGTTTCAGCACTGATGGCTTTGTTGACAAGTTTCTGGAAGGATGCGCACTCATGCAGACGGAGGTCACGATGAAGCTCAGGACTAAGTCCCTTACGGAACCTTGCTTGCTTCTTGGCATCAGTAGACACTTCCTCAGTTGCATATCGTGCGAGATTACCAAACTCCCTGCTGTAAGCATCCACAGAAAGTCGGCCTTGGGTGAAACTGCAAAATTCTTCACGTTTACGGTCCATGAGACCCTCCGGAATGTGATGTTCACGGAAAGCCTCACTGAACTCAGCCCAAGTAGTGACATGGCCCGCTGGGCGCATAGCTCCATAATTCTCCCACCATAGACTGGCGGGGCCTTCAAGATGATATGCAGCAAAGGTGACCTTGTCAGCCTCCGCTACCAGCGCGGAACGCAGTTTGTGAGAGATACTGCGAAGCCAGTCATCAGCGTCGAGAGGCTCGACGGAGTGGTGGAACGTAGGTGGATGCAATTTGATAAAATCACTGAGTGACACCACGTTAGTCCTCTGATGGTGTGCCGTGTTCTGTTCAATACGCTCCAACAAACGGTTGGTCTCCCGCTTGTTTCTCTCAGCTTCCATCATAACCTCGTCTAGTGAAGGAGGATGAGGCAGATTTTCGTTCCTGCCTTCACTGCCTTCGGCCTGCTCTTGAGAAGCAGGGTTAGCGCGCGTGTTGACCATCCTAGGTAACAAGACAATGATTTAGTCAGAATGATAAAATTCCGACATAGGATACAGAATGTAAGGAATAACTCGAAATGCAAGATGATCATCCGTATGACATGGTAAAAACAGAAACTGCTTCTTTTATTCCATCGTCATACACACCATACAGGGTTTAGTACAAGACCAAACAAAGTACTATTACGGTGAGAAAAGGATTACATCTCATCGGAGGCATCCCAAGCTCCTATACATTATTTTTCTACACCTCCGGAAAGAGTACAAACTAGGTCATATCCCACGAGTCACGCGGGACGATAGATGACACAGCTAGTGCGAACTAGTGATTCAACCACTAACTCAGACCGATCCGTAGTAGTCCTCGTAAAAGTCACCTCCATAGCCTGGAAGCTCAACATGATCATCCGGAAACAGACGATCTCGCGGAGCTTGTGGACCATAGGGGCTAGGATGAGGCCTTGGACCAACAGACGGTGGCCTGCGGGGACGGCGAGGTGGGGTGATGCCTCCTACATCACGCCAAACCATCACGTCTGGCAGAGCAGACCTCACAGGATAGAGATCGCGCATATCTGAGAATCCAGCTTGCACCGCCGGTGCGAACCGAGTCAAAGTGGCCCAGTGGTCAGCACGGGTATTGAAGAGCTCTAACCTCAAGGCCCGATTTTCACGGTCCTTATCCTCGAGCATCTCAGCAGTGGTGCGAGTCCGTGAATCCTCCTGAGTGGGGTCAGCATAAATAGCCTGGAGATACCCTTGTGCTCCCGGAAGTGATCCTGGCATATACCGGAAATCAGAGTCCCGAAATATACCAGATCTGACTCGCATAATGGTCATCATAGAGTAGGCGGCGTCCTGCACAGCCATCTCAATAGTAACCCCGAGTCCATAGGAGCAGTGAAGAGGCTCGGTGGATCCAGGATAAGATGGAAATATCCTGACAGTGCAGAGATACTGGCTTTGATTAAAGTCTCAGAATTGCTCTTCGACCGTGTACTCGGGATACCAGCGGTATCCAGCCTCAGTCATTACCCTGACCAACTTGGCAGTATGGCCGGGTACATCTAGGCATCGAGTCAGGCGAACCACTTGATTGAGGTCGCGAGTGGCCATCTGAAAGCACAATCATAATGCAAGGGCATTAGAATTTCTAGCAAAATTTCGGCAGCATAACAGCTGTAAATGCTCAAAAAGGATTTGACACATTTGACAAAGGATTTCATACACACTCAACATCATCATATCAAAGTTCTGAGACCATCCCAGCAACATAATGTGGTAGTAGAACTGAACTAGGCTTGTATCCATCAAACTTATAAGGTACTACTGAATAGTAACACGTGATCCTGATAGAGAGAATAGATCCTAATTCCTTAACCCCCGATGGAAGAATGGACTGACTCAGATCAGAATGTCATAAGATAAAGAAGTAAAAAGATCCTTACGTTCCAACCCACAAACAATTCCCCTACATATAACTAAAGAATTTCTAGACTCAACATCGACCAGTTTGGCTTGGAGAACCTACAGGCAGTCCGGCTCTGATGCCAACGCTGTCAGGACCCCGACTTGATGTCACATCGATCTAGCCGGTAACACCTCATATCACTTTGCGGCCTCACGCACGGTATCCCCACGGGTGTCGCCTTACCTTTGCCCGGGACCGTTTGCGCCTTTTGGCTCACGTATATGATAGTGTCGCTAGCATCCATATGATAAAGAGCCCGGGCTGACATGACTAGTCGTAAACCCAAAGTGGCACAGACTTACAGGGACAGGCATCCATGACCCAGCTTCGAACGTGTCGGTCATCAACAAGTGGGTCCGGGCTGTAGCACTGGGCTAGCAGGACTCCGGTACTCAAAGCGTGACATTTCCCCGAAGGGACAGACACAGGAACGAAGAAGGACACATGCCGGCCAGCCTAAGTGTTCCAGAGCAGTAGCAAGCTACCATGGCTCAGCGGTAACACTAGGAGACAGTTCCCGGTAAGAGAGGCTACTAAAGATAAACAACTAGATAGTCAGATCCCACACATACCAAGCATTTCAATCATACACACAATATGCTCGATATGTGCAAATACAACGAAGCATCACAACATGACTCTACGACACAAGTACTTTATTTAAGGCTCAGGGAGCCATACATATCATTCACAAAGGTACGGGTCTCTCGACCTAACATACAAGTCATACAGTCATACAAACCAGCAGCGGAAGTACATTGTCTGAGTACAGACAACTAGTAAAATAAAAGAGGCTTGGAAAGCCTAGCTATACTACGTGGTCCATCACAAGCTCAGGGTCACCACCTGGGTCTTTAGCCTACTCGTTGATGTCAACGTCTACATAGAACCCATCAGAAGGGGTTGCAGCGTCTTCTGTAAAAATGTAGATTATAGCAACATGAGTACAAAGGTACTCAGCAAGACTTACATCAGATCCTACATACATGCTTAGTATCAAGAAGGGTTGGTGGAGTTATTGCAGCAAGCCAGCTTTGACTCTTGGCTAGGCTATCCTACGATACTCCAACTTGAAATGGTTTTGCGCACACGAGTCCACTACTCACCACTTCAATACACTACCGAGGATCCACCTCCGTCTTCCTACGGAAGAGCCATCCTCGGCACTCACTCTTATCTTGAGGCTTTTAGTAGTTTCCATTTACTTGTCTATGAACTGTATAGGCAACCAAGTAGTCCTTTACCGCGGACGCGGCTATTCGAATAGATCATGTTAACCCTGCAGGGGTGTACTTCTTCATACATGTTTCCACCACTTAGCGTCCGCACACGACATGTGCTCGGCAGACTTCAAGCGAAAGCCGACGTGGGTGTAGACCACGACCTACCTAAACACTTAAGCCTCTAGTCCAGGTTTATCGCCTATTCAGGTTCCATCCGCAGGGAGTCCAGTCGAGGTTTCCCATACGGCCCCGAACGATGTGCACAGGGTTCCCGAGATACCTAACGGGTATTCGGTACACCGTGCCACGTACCTACCGCATCACAGCCCACCCCTACGGTCAGCGCTGTCCACGGCCTCCAGTAGACTACAAACACCAGAAACTACTTGCAACTCCTGGACAGAGAGCTAGGGTGAATAAGAAGTCGAGCGGGGTCATATTTCAGGGCCCAATGCATGGTAGTAGCTGTATCTTAAATCACACATACAGATCTCAGTGCTTAAGGTCGGCTTCAATGAAACAACCCACCATGTACTCCTACATGGCCTCTCATCGATACCTTTACCAAATCATGTTCACCTCACCACTCTTATTACCGACAGAATCATTTCACTCTAGCCCATCACCCAGATGAACCAGACCTGACACGACTCTAAGCATAGCAGGCATAGCAAGGTAGGAACAACACATACATATGGCTCAATCAACTCCTACACATGCTAGTGGGTTTCATCTAGTTACTGTGGCAATGACAGGTCATGCAGAGGAAATGGGTTCAACTACCGTAGCACACAGCAGTTTGAAACGCGTTGTCTTAATGCAGTAAAAGAGAGCAGGAGCGAGAACATGGGATTGTATCGATATGATCAAATGGTTGGTTGCTTGCCTGATGGGTCGATGCACTGATACGGTTCTTCGTTAGGGTAATCACGGTACTCCTCGGAGGCAGAACCTGTCGCAAAGGACACCGATACACAACCATCACCAAACAATGTGCAACAATATGATGCATGCATGAAACATGGCAATATGAGTGTGTTAGGCTAATGCAACTAAAACCAGAAGGGTTTGAACAAATTTGAATCAAAGATTCAAATTTCAAACTCAAACATGGCCTCTTTAAGTGCTTTTCCTTGTTCTGCTTAAAACATCAATTTAACTTGTTTGATCATGCATGAAAATAGTACAGATGGATAGATTGGATTTTTCTGATCATTTTTCATATATAATTTGTCCAATTTGGAGTTACAAAATAAAAGTTATGAATTTTTGAAGCTTAAATAATATTCTGGAATTTCCTGATTTAAATTAAATCCAGAAATATAATTATTGCGCCAGCCTGACGTCAGCATGACGTCAGTGGTCAACTGCGGCTGGCTGGAGTCAAACCTGACGTGTGGGGCCCACACGTCAGTGACAGGGGGGTTAAACAGAGTTAGTTTAATCCTAATTACTAATTAGTGGCGCTGGGGCCCACTGGTCAGTTTCAGGGGGTTAACTAACAGTGGTTAGCGCTAATCCTAATTAGCTACAGGGCTGGGCCCACCTGTCAGGGACTTAGGGGGTGTCCTGCCGTGGTCAAAATGGGTCAAACCCACCGGCGACGTGACGCCGGCGAGGTCCGAGACGGCGGCGCAACGCGGGATCGCGCTACAGGGCACGGGCGAGGCCGTGCTTGGGCTCGTTGGAAAGCTCTTGCTCCCGCGCGTCGAACGGTGGCCGTGGCTGGGCCTGGGGTGGCCGGAGTCGACGGCGGCGAGCTCGGCTGCGGCCGCCGGAGTTCGGGTGCGGTCCGGATCGATGTTGCAGGGGGTTTGGGGAGGCGTTAGTGTGTGCTGCGTGATCCTAGTGAGGTGTGGAGCACGATAGTGTGCTCGGTTGGGTGCTACGGTGACCGTGGCCACGACGGCGACATCGCCGGCGGCGTGGAGCTCTCGGCCAAGGTGGGGCTAGGGCCTAGAGGTCGGGAGAGACCAGGGGAGAAGGGGGAAACGATCCGGGGGCTCACCGCGGAGCTGCAGAGATGGTTAGCGGGCTCGGGGGCGCGCTGGAGACGACGAATTCGACGGCGACGACGGTCGGAGCCCGAAGAGGGGAACGGCGACGTGGCGACGATGCAGGGCTTCCGGGGAGCTGTGGAGCGGTGGGAAGGAAGAGAGGGTCGTGGCGGAGCTTCTGAGCTAGTCGGGGGAGCGAGGGGTGGCCGGAGACGGCTGCTGTGGCGAACGGCGGCGACGGTGGTATTCGGCCGTGTGAGAGAGAGAGCGAGGGAGAGGAGGGAAGAGCCGGGGGAGAGTGAGAGAGAGCAGGGGGGAGGCGTGGCGTCGTCCAGGGCATCGAGGCGAGGAGGGGAGGGCAGGCAGGCAGGGAGAGAGGTGGCGTGGCGCGGTGGCGCGCGCGCGCGCCGGCCACACTCCCCTCCCTCTGTCGGGACGAAGACGACAGAGGAGGGAGGTGGGCTGGGCCGGCTGCTGGCTGGGCCAGCCAGCTGGCTGGGCCGCACAGTGGAGGAGCCCAGGTAAGCTCCTCCTGTTAATTATTTTCTGTTTTTCTAATTTCTGACATTTGTTTTGATTTAAATAATATATTAAATCATTTATTTAACTTATGCCAATTTTTGCAGGAGCTAGATATATTATTCCAGAGCTCCTTCATAAGTGGCATAATATTTGGACATATATTAATATATATAAATAATATATTTCCAATGCAAATAATTATGCATTAATTCCAAATGCCCAAAATAAATACCTATGAGCTCTTAAAAATATTGGTTTGATTTTTATCTCTGTCCAATATTTTCAGAGAGCCACATGAGCATTTTCTTGGACCTTTTTTGGAGAAATTTTTATTTGGATCATTTTCAAAATGATTCTGAGGGTTTCACAGATCCCCATTTCAAGTTTTTGATGAAAGAGTAAACATGATGCAACACTCTAATGCATGACTAGCTAGGGTGTGACACCCTTTTCATCTAGATAAACCTGCAAGTATACATCAGACCAAAGATTCTCAAAAAAGTAAGATCTACTAAGCAACTTTGTGGAGATGAGATTAAACATTCATTAGCAGTAGTATTCCAAGATCTGTTGTGCCTGCAAGTATATATTCGCCTATTAATCCATCTCTTGTGAATAAATGGTATTTTACGCTTAACACTGTCACAACACGCACAAAGTAGAGATGTATTCCAGCAAACGCATACAGTCAGCAGCAAAAAATAATTCCAACTGAAACTCACATCGGGAGGAGGTGTGCCGATCTTAGGCACCTGACGCTGGAGCCTGCTCCTCCTTCTTTCCTTGCTTTGGTGAGGTCGTGGACGCCAGCGCCAGCCGCCGACTCTAGAGAAGGGGCGACAGGGACGGAGGCGGCAGCGTGAGGACGGGGATAAGATGCGCAAGGAGAAGAACGGGTGAGAGCGAGAGACACCTTGCCTTGGGATGACGATGTGGTCGTCCACATTTACAGCCGTTTGCACCCATCGCCGGTGGCACATTCTTGTATAATATTTTTTATGCACAGCTACTATAACCAAAGCAACAGATAGTGCTGGAAATCAGAAGCATTCCCTCTATAGTCTGTACTGATAACCAGATAAACATATGGATAGAACCTAATTTTAGCCGAATCCAAACTTCATTTGCCCCCAAATCCCCCTTGGCAACTTCATTCTATCATATCAATCACCAACCTAAGAGAACAAAAAAGCAGAATCTGGTCACATACATTCGTAAGCATCCTTCATCAGGTATGCAGAGCGGCCTAGCAAGTGCGTTAGCAGCCAATTTAGCTGATATAATCAATCAAAGCAGCAGATATCACGCCGACCAATCGGAAGCATTTGCTTGGTGTGCCAGTAACCAAAAAGCATGCTAAGGAAGGGAGCATGATGTTGGAACCTCCACCCCCTTGCCTCACTCCTCCTAGCTTTCTCTGTCGCCGTAGCTCTCACCGAGGAAGAAGAAGATCAGAGGAAGAAGAGGATGGACACGGCGAGGTGCTTTTCCCGGCGCTCGAACCCCTTAACCTAAGCACGAACTCAAAACCCCACCGCACCGTTACAACGAACGCCGTCGTGGCTTTATACAAGGAGCCTGCGACCAGGCACACACCCACGCTCCCTCCTCCCTCGCGCCCGCGATCTGCCCGCCATGCTCGCTCCCATGACGCGCTCCTGAGCGCACGGGTCACGCCAGGCCTCCCATGGATCGCACGCGATCACCCCGCGCGGCTCGCCAACGGCCTGCGGTGACACACCCGCACACTGCGGTCACCCGCACGGACACACCCGTGCAACACACGCACGCACGCACGCGCTACTCGCCGCGGACCCGGCGCGCCCGACGCGTCCCGCTCGCGCCCATACACGAGCTGGTTACGTTCGACGCGCCACCTGCGGCTTATTCGCCCTACATTTCGCCTCCCTAAGCCGCAGCTCAGAGCAGGCCACCGTCCTCGACGTCTGCGTCCACCACCATTGCATGCTCCGCCGCCGGCGCCCTCTTCAACTGCGGGCGCTCCCGCTTGAAGTGGCCACGCTCGCCGCATTTGTAGCAGCGGCCACGCCGGCTGTTGTCGAAGCCCGACGCGTTGCTCCGCACGTCGTCGTTGCCCCGAGCACCTCCCCGCTATCGATCCCGGGCACGCCACTGCGCTGCCGCGTACAACAGCTGCCCGTCCGTGCGCTCGCCGCCCACCTGCCCACGCCGACGCAGCCGCTCATCGAACGCCTTCAGGCGCCCCAGAGCGTCGTCGAACATCAGCTCCTCCAGGTTGCAGAACTGCTCCATGCCAGCGACCGCCGCATATAGACGATCGGGGACACAATCCAGCACCTTCTTCACCATGGTTGCGTCCTCCAGCGTCGACCCGAGCCCTGCAAAACGCACCGCCATCCCGCTGAGCTTCCTCGCGAACGCGTCCAGCGACTCGTCGCTCGCCATGCGCAGGAGCTCCCACTCCCCCCGGAGCGTGCCGAGCCGCGCCGCGTGCACGCGGTCCGCACCGACGAAGCGCGCCTTGAGGCTGGCCCATATCTCCGCCGCCGTCTTCTTCGCGGCCACATGCAGCAGGAGGTCGTCGGTGAGCGCCCGGAGCAAATAAGCCCTCGTCGGCTTATCCTTCTTTGCGATCACCGCCAATGCCGCGTCCTCCGGCGGCACCACCGCCTCCCACAGCCCTGCGGCATCAAGGTCCGCCTCCACCTTGATGGCCCAGGTGGTGTAGTTGTCGCCCGTGAGCGACACCGCGCCACCCGATCCGCCGGCGTACGACATGATGGACATCGCCGGCGAACTCCCTCCCCCACGAGGCTCTGATGCCAATTGTTGGAACCTCCACCCCCTTGCCTCACTGCTCCTAGCTCTCTCTGTCGCCGTAGCTCTCACCGAGGAAGAAGAACATTAGAGGAAGAAGAGGATGGACACGGCGAGGTGCTTTTCCCGGCGCTCGAACGCCTTAACCGGAGCACGAACTCAAAACCCCACCGCACCGTTACAACGAACGCCGTCGCGGCTTTATACCCGGAGCCTGCAACCGGGCACACACCCACGCTCCCTCCTCCCTCGCGCCCGCAATCCGCCCGCCACGCTCGCTCCCATGACGCGCTCCTGAGCGCACGGGTCACGGCAGGCCTCCCACGGATCGCACGCGATCACCCCGCGCGGCTCGCCAATGCCTGCGGTGACACACCCGCACACTGCGGACACCCGCACGGACACACCCGTGCAACACACGCACGCACGCACGCGCTACTCGCTGCGGACCCGGCGCGCCCGACGCGTCCCGCTCGCGCCCATACACGAGCTGGTTACGTCCGACGCGCCACCTGCGGCTTATTCGCCCTACACATGACTCAGCCAAACCAGCGCCTCACTTGCTCCCCAATTTCACCGATCTAGCTTTAATCGTGTCTGCTGGACTCGCCAGACCACGAATCTAATTAGAGGCTAAAAATAGCAGAATCTGCAGCCGCGCCCCCCAAATCCTCCCGCCCTGGGCAGAGGCAGAGCATGCCCCGGGGGTGAAGATTCGGGAGAGGCGATGGTGGTACGGGGAGCGGGGTGTGGGGTTGGTTTGTCGGTTACCGAGGAAGAGGACGCGCTGGTCGACGAAGTCGTGGTAGTCGTTGTCCTGCGGGATGGCGGGCGTGACGAGCATGAGCACCACGAAGATGGCCGCTGCCGCCGCCCACGCCACCCACTTCTTCCTCCACCACTCGCCGTCCATCGCCGCCGCCCGCTGCCCTCCAAGCTTCTCTGCTCTCCCCTTCTCCCCCCTCAAAATCTTTCTCTCTCCGGATGCAGTCGAAATCTTTCCCCAAGGCCGGGCGGCGGCGGGGAAGGAGGCAGGGGCGGCGGCGCTAGGGGCGAGAGGAAGAGGAGAAGGAGGTCGGGCGGCGACGGGGAAGTAGGGTGGTGACGCTAGGGGAGAGTGGAAGAGGATAGGGAGGCGCGGGTGCGAGAGGAGGAGGGAGGGCGCGGGTGCGGGAGGAGGAGGAGGCTGCTAGGTCATCTCCACGCAAGCCATCACCGAGGTTATTTACGCGAGGTGAAATGACGAAAATGCCTCCGGCGGGGCAGGCTATTTACGCGAGGTGGCACGGTCGAGGTGAAACTATTCATTCCAGCAGTAACTTTTTTTTATCCGACGGACGAGGTCGTTCCAGGGGTCGATTCGACGGTCCAGATTGCATCAAGCAGCCCGATCCAACGGCCAGGAAGCCCAAATCGCTGAGGAGCCGGAAGGAGAGCTTCTATTCTTATTTCTTGATAGAAGGGTCTATCGGTTGGCAAATCAAATCAATGAGCTTTTTAATTGGGCCACTGCTAGCCGTCATCCGGCTGATGCGAGTGAATCGTAAACCGCTTTGCCGGCCGTTGGATGAGGCGCCGCGCAGTGATCCGTTGTGCCACCTAGACCACGTGCATCACCGAGGGGAATTGACCCCATCGTCTCTCCAACCCAACACCCCTCCACTCCACCGCTCGTCGTCCTCCCGCCTGCTTCACGGGCCACATACCATCACCGCCATTCAGCAGATGATGGCTGGCAGTGGCGAACGCAGGAATAATTTCTAGGTGTGGCGGAGTGTATGAACAAAAAAACCATGTATAATTCAACTATGGAAGTGCTCACTAGAATACTCAATAAATATTACTTGGTGTTCAACAAATAAAACCGAAATCAAAACTTAACTATTGGCACTCTAAATACCTCAGCTGATGAAGATTACATGGATGATTGAGTGCCAAAAAAACCATTTATATTACCTAGACCGGCATAAAAATGACCTATAAAACATAAACACCAGAGATAAATCATGAATTAGTAACTAGTAGGATATAATGATAGAAACAACATTATGCAAGTGAAGATAGTTAGAAAGAATACATACCCATAATGAAGATTTACTCTCATTAAATAGAACGTGGCAATGGCATTCTTCTACCTTCACGTTGAAATTCTTTCTTAATTTCAGCAAGATCAAGTCCTTTAAATATCTCTCTCTCGATGTAGCACACCATTAAGTCATCAAGCCAACCATCGGACATCTTGCTGCGCAAATCAGTCTTGATGATCTTCATTGCTGAGAAGGCCCTTTCAACCGATGCCGTTGCCACCGGTAGAAGCAACCCCAACTCAATAAGGCGATAAACCAGAGGGAACATAATATTTCTTTCAAGTTCAAACATTTTCTTGGCTAGGCTTGCAAGATCATAACAAACTCTAAAGTCATCATGTCTTTTCATGTGGTTGATGAACAACTGGAGCTCGGTTTTCATACGCTTACGGTCATCACTGGAGAAATCTGCATCATAGATGTCTGTAAGCTTAGACACTTTGTCCAAATCAAACTTGGAAAATGAGTCTCTTGGGTCAAGACAAGCAAATCCACATAGCAGTTCTGAAGCCATGTCATTAAAGCGATGATCCAGCTCTGTGGTGATAGCATCTATCGCTGCATAGAAGGTATCAACACGAAAAAAATGTTCTTGAGTAACATTATTTCTCCCTCCTTTTCTTGATCGGCCGAATCTCGGTACAACTTCATCCATATTTGGAACCGGAATATCATTAACATTACAAAAGATCTTGACATCTTCAAAGAGTGGTTCCCAACCATGGTTCCTCAAGTTGGCCAAGGAAGACCTCACATTTGTAACCAAAGACATGGCTTGAACAATATTCTGATCCTTCCGTTGGAGGAGAAGTGACAACTGATTTGTAATGCGAAGGATTTGCAACATCAACTTCATGATGAACACAAAGCTAAAAGACTCCATTATCTGCACCAAACCTCCTGCCCTAGATGGATTACGCTCATCCTCATGCACAATAGCTAACACTTGTATAACTGCATCCCACATCGATTCTATACGAACTAGTGTTTTATAATGAGAGCCCCATCTTGTATCTCCTGGTCTAGCCAATGATGTTTCTTGGTTTTTCCCTCTTCCTGAGAAAATTTCTCCACTCTCTAACTTAGCCAACAGATTTATGCGTTGCTTATCAAGCAATATATCCTTCCTCTTGCAAGACGAACCAGCGGCGTTCACAATCAAGGCCACATATTCAAAGAAATCCTCAATGGAAGAACAGCATCTTGAGACAGCAACAACTACTAGCTGCAATCGGTGGGCGAAACAATGCATATAGAAAGCATATGGGTTTTCATCTCGGACAAGTTTTTGAACACTATTGAATTCTCCCCTCATATTAGATGCTCCATCATACCCTTGCCCTCGTAAATTTGCAATAAGCAGCCCATTCTTACCAAGAACCTCAACCAATGCTTTCTTTAGTGCTTCTGCTGTTGTCTCCTTGACATGCTTGATACCCAAAAATCTTTCAATAACTTCTCCCTTGCTCATATACCTGTAAGGCATAGAAGAAATAATACAATTAGTTAATTAGAAAAAAAGGTGATTACCAGGCAAAAGACGGAACACATAATAAAGTAACCAATGGGTTACCTCACAACCAAGGCCATTTGTTCTTTTACTGATATATCACGAGATTCATCAATAAGAACCGAAAAAAGATTATCCCCCATCTCTTGTTTTATTGCTCTTCGGACCCCATCTGCACAACTTTTGGCAAGTGCTTTTTGAATTTTTGAAGAAATCATTTGTGCATTTCCTGGGCATAGCTCATCAAACGCAATTCTCACTTCCTCCTTTCTTGCTTTGTACCAATCAAGCATCTCTAGAAAATTACCTTTATTTAAGGAAAGGGCAGATTCATTGTGTCCACGAAATGGTTCACCTTGCAATGCAAGAAAACTTACAATCCCCAAAGATGTTTCCAAACGGGTCTCGTACTTGATTAATGATTCTTTGTTATAGACTGTAACCTTACGCTTCAGACTTGAGCTTTGATTTTTAAAATCTTCATATGCTGTCCTTGATTGATTGTGGATACTCCTGGGGCCACCAACATGAAGAGGAAATGCCTTGTATGCATTCTTCCAAGTACTGTAGCCATCTTTGGTGAAGGTAGTATGACCAAATTTTTCATCCACCGGATCTTGTCTGAAAAGAAAACAATAAAAGCAATAGACTGCATTCTTTTCCACGCTATATTCCAACCAAGGATTTTTTTCATACCATGCTTCACAAAAGGCCCTGTCAAAATGATCACGTTCGTACGTATGACCGACCGGTCGAGTTGGACCCTTTGCCACATAAGCCAATCTAACTTCATCTCTAATGTTGGGATGAAAATTATTAATTGGAATACGAAGCCCGGGATCAGGCTGGATGTGGTCAGGATGCAACTCCTCAATGAACTTGCCCTCTCCCCCGTCTCTAGCTATTGGTTCATTCTCAATATAATTTTCGCCTTCATTCTCTTCCTCTTGAACAGATGCTGAAACTTCAATCCGCACATTCTCTTGATGCGCAGGCTCTTCTTGTCGTTCAGCGACTACTTCCAAAGTTGGAGCTGGGCTCGAGGTGCTAGTGCCACTGGCTTTGGCAAAAATACTCTTTAAATCTGTATAAGAGAACACAAGAGAAACTAATTGGATGTTGTAGCAATACCAGTAGAATAATTAAATAAATGTTCAAGCAAGTAACCTGAGTACATACATGACACAATTGAAATGATGCGATCAAGGGGAAGAACCGAAGAAGTACAACTAAATTATACCTTTCATTACATACTTAATCCTCTTCTTCGGCGGTGTCATCTGCAAACCCTGCGGACTCGACGAGTCGCGGCCGCCGCCTTGCTGATCTCAGAGCCTGTCGCCGTCTTGCCTGTCGCCGCCTTCGTGCCCACGGTGTCCAGTGATTGATTGCCGGTTGCCCGCTGCCATGCGTCCGTGCGGCCGTGCCCTAGCCTCTAAAGCGCCGCCGCGCCGCCTCCGTCTTGCGAGAAAGTAGCAACGAACGACTCGTATTCTCGTCTCGTAGAGTCGTAGTCTGCCTAGCAGTCGTGCGTCTGTGTCCTTCAGCCCATGGGCACGGCCCGTCATTCAATCGGCAGTAACCAAGCCCAATAGGAGGCACGCGCACGCCCTACTACCTGAAAAATACGCCAGGCTAATACACTAGTATAGTAGTATATATACGTATTTGCACGGCAGCTTAGGTATGGCGTTCGCCAAACCACGCCATATAGCTAGGTTCGCCCCTGATGGCTGGTGAGATCAGCACGGCATCTCCAGCACAGTAAACAGCCCGTTGCAGTGAAGCTTCTCTCGCCGACGAGATCAGCAGGTCGATCAGCTCACGCGTTGCATTGCAGCTCCGCCGTTGGCGAGATTTGTGGGTCAAACCACCAACCAGGTTGCATTGCAGCTCCCCCGCCTGCGTGCAGTACCGCACGAGTTGCATCACAACTTCCGTCGCCGGCAAGATCTGTGGGTCGCACCACCACCCAGGTTGCATCGCAGCTCAGCCGTCGGCGAGATTTGTCGGTCGTACCACCACCCAAGTTGCAATGCAGCTCCGCAGCCGGCATGCAGCACCGCAGGAGTTGCAATACAACTTCCATCGCAGGCAAGATCGATGGGTTGCACCACCACCCAGGTTGCGTTGTAGTTTCGCCGCCGGCGAGCAGCACCATGAGCGTTGCATTACAACTACCGCCACCGACAAGGTATGCGGGTCAGAGCCCCACGTGTGTTGCACTCCAGCTTCGCCGCCCGACAAGATCCACAGGGACACGGCACCACGCGTCACACTGCAGCACCCCTGACCTCTGACGAGATGCGCAGGGCCGCATCGTCGGCTGACAGTTTGCAGCACCACGAGCATGACACGCTAGACGAGCCGCCCGGCGAGATCCCCGGGGACGCGGTGCCATGCGTTGCATACACTACAAGGATTCCTGTCTATTGCAACGAAATTTATTGCTATAACTATGTTTTGTTGCAATAAAATGCAATACTACCAAAAATTCTCCGGTTATGGTAATAGGCCGCACATATTGCCATAACTTAGGTTCGTCGCGATAAATACTAGCTTTGTTGCAATACATGCCTCATATTGCAACAAACTGTATCGGCGTAGCAATATGGTAGCAGTATTGCGACAAACAAATTCCGTTGCGCGAGGGCCGTCATTTTGTTGTAATAGGGACTAGGTATTTCAACAGAATAACTGTTTGTGGCAATATTCAGAAAGATATTGCAACATCGGTGTGACGTTGCATTAGTTACAATATTGTTGCAAAAAAGTGGCTAACTATTGCTACAAACTGCATCGACATTGCAATACGGTAGCGATATTGCAACAAACAAATTCCGTTGCGAGAAGCATCCGTTTTATTGCAATAGAGTCTACGTATTTCAACAGAATAACTATTGTGGTAATATTCGGAAATATATTGCAACAACAATGTGACGTTGCATTAGTTACAAGTAAAATAGTGGAAAAAGAGATGATTGGAATTTATAGATATTAAGTTATGATTTTTGCAAGCTTTAAGGAGTAATTGAAATATATTTAATTGCACCAATTTCAATTAACCAAAACAATGGAAAAAGTTTATAAATGGATAGAACACACTTTCTTGATAGGAATATATATTTAATTTGTTAAATTTGGATTTGAAATGGCCAACTTGTTGCCTTTTTAAAATAAGGTGTTTTCTGCCAAAACAGGGACTTGTCAGATGGAAACCGGAAATAGAGGGCCCCTGGTGTGCAAATTGCCAGATCCAGATCTTGAGCTGAATCCGGCCACCGTACAGTAACCAAAAAATCTGGAGAGTTTCGCCTGCGCAGGGATTTGAACACTCGTCCTCAGTGTTGCAGGTCATGGTTCAGACCAATGGGCTGTGCAAATGTTGGTGAATGTAGTGGGGTCTCATGTAAATATCTGGTACCCGGCCCAATCAAGAATTCAGTCACCGATGACTAGTGTCTCTTGTCCATTTAGTGGTTCATGTCATTAAGTTGATTTAAAAAGGTTGAATAATATGATTCGCTAAACACTGAACAAATTCTGTGAGTATGGTATACTTATTTGGTTATTCATTTGATTGCAATTTGGGAAGGCTCAATAGATATCTCCAGTTATACTGCAAGTGTATAAGCTGCTGCAAGTCGGTTTATATTTTGAGCATAGTAGATCGATGAAATGTTTTTAAGGCTCTAACAAGGTTCAAAATTGTGGATATCGGGTTCGTATCGGATTGCCTTTGACATCCCATTAATATTCAATTTAGGAGGGCGCTTGTTCGCGACCGGTGGGACGCATGGCTTCATTTGGTAAGTAGACTAATGGAGGTTCAGCTATCTCATCAGCCCGATCAATTGTGTTAGAAGCTCACTAGGTCTGGAGAGTTCACAGTTAAGTCAATGTACATCGATGTCATTAACTCTAGTGCTATTCCTAGTTCCCAAAAATGTATGGAAAGTCAAAGTTCCTTTGAAAAATAAAGTGTTTATGTTTGTACATAAACAAGTCATTTTAACAAAGGATAATTTGGTTAAGCACAACTGGACATGATCTACTAGATGTAGTTTTTGTGATCGGGACGAAACTATCAAGCACCTCTTCTTTGACCACTCGTTGGCGTGAGTCTTGTGGCACACGGTGCATATTGCCTTTAACATTACTCCTCCGAATTCGGTCAGTACGTTATTTGGAACGTGGCTTGTTGGGATAGAGTCCGAAACAGCTAGACACATTCACGTAGGAGTATGTGCTTTGTTGTGGGAAATTTGGAACTGCAGAAATGATTTGGCTTTTAACAGAACAACAAATATTCATTTTTTGTAGGTTTTATTTTGAGTTACTGCGTTGATCCGTATGTGGTCGTTACTCACTCCGACGGAGGCCAGGGAGCGTTTGGTTACTGGATCTGTCCGCTGGGAGATGGTAGCGCAGGATATCTTCACGGTTTGGATGGCAGTCATGTAATAGGATAGGCGATTAGTTTACCTATCTTTGTTATGCCAGCCGGTTGTGGCTTTTGGGCCTTTTGTTTTTCGCATTGTGGCTCTTTGTGAGCTTGCCGTTATTTTGTTTTCAAACTATAAGACCTTGTTGAACGTATTTATCTATCTATAAATGTGGCCGTATGCATCGCTCTGATGCAGAGGCCAGGGAGTCCTCCCTTTTCGAAAAAAAAATATATCGAATTTCGGATATCGGGTGATATAGAATATCGGAAATTAAAATTGGTCTATTATTTTCTATCTATAGTGTTATAGTTGCCATGCATTTTTAATAGAATATGGAATAAACCATGGAGATAAAAATGAACACACATCAATGACATCATGCATGCCGAATCCACATATACGAAAAATCGCTTCTCAGACATGTAACTGTGAGTTCATATCGGCATAAGCAAAAAGTAAGAAAAAAGCATAGGATGAAGCAAATAAATTCCATATCCAGTTCAAGTGCATAACGAGTAAATAGTTCAAATATATTCAATAATAAGTGCATGTGGGCATAATAGTAAATATTGATCCAGTCGCTTCATTGTAGATTTTAGTCATCTTCAAGGAAATTGTCCTCATTATCTCCATCATCACTTGAAGAATCGTCCATTAACTGCATCCCTCAAAAACTGAAAGTACTTTGTTTTTCCTCTGCTTCATCTGTGCCTAGTAGACATTAGTAGAAACTGAACTACCTCGTGTGTGTCTGTGACTCTGTGCACGAGGACCGCCGCCGGGGAGCGAGACGAGGGCCGCCGGCCATCACGTACATGCCTCAAACTTTTGTGGTTTGCAGTTGGAGCTTGTCGGAGAAGGTTGCGCCGTCATAGATGACAAACGCTGAAGGATCCAAGGATGGAGTAGGCTTCCTACCAGAGAGCAATGGAGAAGCCGTGTTCTACCCGTCCGTCGTCGCAGGCAGCGGCCGCCAGAGGAGATCCCATCAATTGCTGCTGTGTACAAGTACGCCAAGAAGTGCACGTTTGTGGGCTGGGCTCACCCAGTTTATGTAAATTGAGCCCTTTTCACGTATCGTTCATATCAGTCGGACATGTATCGGCCCGAAATAAATTATACTTTTTCTTTTGAGTCTCGTGCAGTGAACTATGAAGCACATAGCTTAGCTAAATTTTCATTCTCTAGAGGTCCGGGGCGTCATGTATGGTTTGGCACCCCACATAACCTGAGACGGATCCCACTTCATGTGGCTTTTGATGAATAAATCAGATTTTTACCCCTCAAAAAAAATGTATTGGCCCGAAATAGCGGGCTGACCAGCGATATTGCAGCTGGTAAGTCGAGGGGAGCTCCTAACTAGCGCTTTTAGCGTCGCAAAACGAAGCCGGCATCACGCGCTGTTTGCGTGGTACAGGAGCTGGTTCGTTCGATAAAAAAACCAAGTTTCTGTTGCTAAAAAAAAACACAGTTTCTGGGTCGCTAAAAATACTAATTTCGTTGCTTCACCACTCGAGCTACTACGAGCTAGCGAACGTATACATTACAAAACAATTAAAAGGTTGCCGCACTATTTCTTGCACATACATTTAAAAGCTCGGTACACACAAACAAGATTAAACTAGCTAGATAAACTTGTTGCTGCCGGAGCCGCCGTCTGCTCCTCGCCAGGGTCACTATCGTCACCTTCGTCTTCGGAGTCGCTGGAGATGACCTCAGCGGGCAGCAGCTTCCCTCCATGCTGCGTATCGTGGATGAGCTTGCCGGAGAGCCGGGTTTGGAGTTGGTACTCCGCCCAGAGCGCTGGCAGCTGCGCAGCCGCAGTCGCATCTCCGGCATTGGCTACGGTCCTTGCTGCCCACCACGCCTGCTCCGCGTGCGCTGCCACTGGATGGCTAGGTCGAAGAGCCGGCCGTAGCGCCGCAAGGTCCTCCACGCATGCACGAGACTTGGACCAGGCGCTGTGAGACTTGGCACCGCACTTGCACGCGCACCTCCCGTTACCTGTCCGACACGGGAGGACGGAAGCCAGAGCCGTCGGCCTCGTCGTCGATTCGATGCTTGCGGGCGGAGAAGCCGCCGCCGCGCGCCGCCTCCACCGCGTCACCCGAAGCCACCTGCCTCATGGTCGTTCCGGCGCTTGCCGATGGAGAAGCCGCCGCGCGCGCCCCCTCCATCGCGGCACCCGAAGCTGCCACCCCATATGCACATTTATTGGAGCAAAATACTAATTTTCTTCTAGCTAGGCCCTCTACTCAATATTTTCTTCATAAAATTGTCCAAAGTTGGAGGGCCACAGACCCCAGCAGTACACTAAGCTCCGCTACTGTGGCATGAACATCAAGCAATACCTTTACTTTGCTCTCTGCCTCTGCTGCGGCTCGGATGGCTTATGAGTTCTAAGGATGGACGCCCACCTCGTCGGACATCGGGCAGCCTGCTGCCTCGCCGGGGTCGTAGCTGTATACTTTTGTATTTCTTTTCGTCAAACTCAGAAAAAAAAGTGCAGCTGACAGGATCGATCCAATGATCTCAGCGTACGAAAGGAAAGAACGCAAACCACTAGGCTATCCCATCGGTTGTGATATACATGCACCCTAGACACCTCCAGCATCCTGCCGTCCGCTCCTCCCCTCCCCTCTCACTGCCAGAGGGCGTGACCGGGTGAAGCCTGGCCAGCGACGACAGCAGGGCTCCTCCGCCCCCTCGTGCGTGGATCCGATGCAGGACGGATCTGACGGGCAAGGGCACAAATATTTGACATATATCCCAAGTTTCAATTTGGTCATGGCAACTAGGGAGTAAACAAAGATACACAATTATAGATCCATGATGAAATAACACGTTCCTAACACTAAAGATATCAAAACGAAATTGGTTTGATTGTTAATTTACACAGTTGAATCTTTATGATTTTCGTTGAAACAAAAATGACATGATTATGTTGGACCTACTCTGGCGCAGAGGAACCCTCCACAGATTGTTCGGTAAGATGAAAAATGTTGAGATCACCCCATCTAAGATCAAAATGTGAGATCGAGACTAACATAGATCGACGGTCTCATCAACCTATCCCATTTGTACATGTGTTCCAACGCGAGAGTATAACCTGGTAGTTTTAAAGTGAGGGCCACATCAGGTTTCTGTGAGTTGTAGTTTAAAATTGGACAAGTTTTTGCTGCTTTCTAAAATGATTTTTGAAATTGTAGTGCAAACCTAGTTGTACCTACAACTGGGTCATCCGACGACAACACGCTAGCACCGGTCGTGACCCCTACTTCCGCACGACGGCCACCCCTACCAGGCTGCAGCTCGTGCCGTCGTGACCCGGGCGGCAAGCCCCGGCCGGCGAGCCGCCCCTCTGAACTTGCACGCCGCTCCTGGTCGGCCATGGCTCCCGTCGCCCGCTTCCTCCATCATCGGTGCTGACCAAGCAGTTCCGTTGTCCCTCTTCCCGACCTTCGCCCGCGAGATCGAGCCTCTCCACGGCCATGGATGCGAGCTTCCCGCATGCCGCCTACCGCCAGACTTAGGGAAGATGACGGACGTGAGACAATTTCATCGGGAATCTCCCGATCTAGTTCAAAGGGCAGATGACGGTCGTGAGACAATTTAGCAACATATATATATATATATAT
>NW_025228169.1:119207-138580 GCF_018294505.1 Triticum aestivum | reverse complement strand
GTGGAAATCACTTCGGGACCCCAAAACAAAGTATAGTCCAAGAAACGGGCCAAAATCGACCCAAACTACGAGTTTTGAATACCCACACATAGCACACATTAGGGTTCGACAACCATGGAAAGCGTTTTGAGACCCCAAACTGGTGAGTAATAGTCCATGAAAGAGCCCAGAATCGGACAAACCTAGGATTAGTGATGACCGACACGTAAACGCATCCAAGGGTTCGTTAATCATGAAAATCACTCCGGGACCCCAAAATAGTGAGTAACAGTCCATGAAACAGGCCAGAATCGGGCAAAACTGCGAGTGTTGGCGATCGACACGTAATCGCACCTTGGGGTTCAACAACTGTGGAAATCGCTTCGGGACCTCAAAACAGTGAGTAATAGTCCACGAAACGAGTCAGAATTGGCCAAAACTATGAGTGTTGACGACGGACACATAAATGCACTCCTGGGATCGTCCATCGTGGAAATCGCTCTGGGACCCAAAACAGTGAGTAATAGTGCACGAAACGGACCAGAATTGGCTGAAATTGAGAGTGTTGATGACCACATGTAAACGCACCCCGAGGTTCGACAATCGTGGAAATCACTTCGGGACCCCAAAACTAAGTATAGTCCAAGAAAATGGCCAGAACCGACCCAAATTACGAGTGTTGACGACCAACACATAGCACACCTTGAGGTTCAACAACGATGGAAAGTGTTTTGGGACCCCAAAACGGTGAGTAATAGTCCATGAAAGAGCCCAGAGTCGGACAAACCTAGGATTATTGATGACCAACACATAAACGCACTCAGGGTTCGTTAATCGTGGAAATCACTCCAGGACCCCAAAATAGTGAGTAATAGTCCACGAAACGGGTCAGAATCGAGCAAAACTGCGAGTGTTGACGACCGACATGTAAGCGCACTTTGGGGTTGAACGACTGTGGAAATCGCTTCGGGACCCCAAAACGGTGAGTAATAGTCCACGGAACGGGTCAGAATTGGCCCAAACTATGAGTGTTGATGACGGACACGTTAATGCACTCCTGGGATCGTCAATCATGGAAATGGCTCTGGGACCCAGAACAGTGAGTAATAGTGCATGAAACGGACCAGAATTGACCGAAATTGAGAGTGTTGATGACCACACGTAAACGCACCCCGAGATTGGTCAATCGTGGAAATCACTTCGGCACCCCAAAACTAAGTATAGTCCAAGAAACGGGCCAGTATCGACCCAAACAACGAGTTTTGAACACCCACACATAGCACACCTTGGGGTTCGACAACCATGGAAAGCGTTTTGGGACCCCAAAACGGTGAGTAATAGTCCATGAAAGAGCCCAGAATCGGACAAACCTAGGATTAGTGATGACCGACACGTAAACGCACTCAGGGGTTCGTTAATCGTGGAAATCACTCCAGGACCCCCAAATAGTGAGTAATAGTCCACGAAACGGGTCAGAATCGGCCAAAACTGCGAGTGTTGACGAGCGACACGTAAGCGCACCTTGGGGTTGAACGACTGTGGAAATCGCTTCGGGACCCCAAAATGGTGAGTAATAGTCCACGAAACGGGTCAGAATTGGCCAAAACTCTGAGTGTTGACGATGGACTCGTAAATGCACTCCTGGGATCGTCAATCATGGAAATCGCTCTGGGACCCAAAACTGTGAGTGATAGTGCACGAAACGGACCAGATTTGGCCAAAATTGATAGTGTTGATGACCACACGTAAACGCAACCCGAGATTGGTCAATCGTGGAAATCACTTCGGGACCCCAAAACAAAGTATAGTCCAAGAAACGGGCCAAAATCGACCCAAACTACGAGTTTTGAATACCCACACATAGCACACATTAGGGTTCGACAACCATGGATAGCGTTTTGAGACCCCAAACTGGTGAGTAATAGTCCATGAAAGAGCCCAGAATCGGACAAACCTAGGATTAGTGATGACCGACACGTAAACGCATCCAAGGGTTCGTTAATCATGAAAATCACTCCGGGACCCCAAAATAGTGAGTAACAGTCCATGAAACAGGCCAGAATCGGGCAAAACTGCGAGTGTTGGCGACCGACACGTAATCGCACCTTGGGGTTCAACAACTGTGGAAATCGCTTTGGGACCTCAAAACAGTGAGTAATAGTCCACGAAACGAGTCAGAATTGGCCAAAACTATGAGTGTTGACGACGGACACATAAATGCACTCCTGGGATCGTCCATCGTGGAAATCGCTCTGGGACCCAAAACAGTGAGTAATAGTGCACGAAACGGACCAGAATTGGCTGAAATTGAGAGTGTTGATGACCACATGTAAACGCACCCCGAGGTTCGACAATCGTGGAAATCACTTCGGGACCCCAAAACTAAGTATAGTCCAAGAAACGGGCCAGAACCGACCCAAATTACGAGTGTTGACGACCAACACATAGCACACCTTAAGGTTCAACAACGATGGAAAGCGTTTTGGGACCCCAAAACGGTGAGTAATAGTCCATGAAAGAGCCCAGAATCGGACAAACCTAGGATTATTGATGACCGACACGTAAACGCACTCATGGTTCGTTAATCGTGGAAATCACTCCAGGACCCAAAAATAGTGAGTAATAGTCCACGAAACGGGTCAGAATCGAGCAAAACTGCGAGTGTTGACGACCGACATGTAAGCGCACTTTGGGGTTGAACGACTGTGGAAATCGCTTCGGGACCCCAAAACGGTGAGTAATAGTCCACGGAACGGGTCAGAATTGGCCAAAACTATGAGTGTTGATGACGGACACGTTAATGCACTCCTGGGATCGTCAATCATGGAAATGGCTCTGGGACCCAGAACAGTGAGTAATAGTGCATGAAACGGACCAGAATTGACCGAAATTGAGAGTGTTGATGACCACACGTAAACGCACCCCGAGATTGGTCAATCGTGGAAATCACTTCGGGACCCCAAAACTAAGTATAGTCCAAGAAACGGGCCAGTATCGACCCAAACAACGAGTTTTGAACACCCACACATAGCACACCTTGGGGTTCGACAACCATGGAAAGCGTTTTGGGACCCCAAAACGGTGAGTAATAGTCCATGAAAGAGCCCAGAATCGGACAAACCTAGGATTAGTGATGACCGACACGTAAACGCACTCAGGGGTTCGTTAATCGTGGAAATCACTCCAGGACCCCCAAATAGTGAGTAATAGTCCACGAAACGGGTCAGAATCGGCCAAAACTGCGAGTGTTGACGAGCGACACGTAAGCGCACCTTGGGGTTGAACGACTGTGGAAATCGCTTCGGGACCCCAAAATGGTGAGTAATAGTCCACGAAACGGGTCAGAATTGGCCAAAACTCTGAGTGTTGACGATGGACTCGTAAATGCACTCCTGGGATCGTCAATCATGGAAATCGCTCTGGGACCCAAAACTGGGAGTAATAGTGCACGAAACGGACCAGATTTGGCCAAAATTGATAGAGTTGATGACCACACGTAAACGCAACCCGAGATTGGTCAATCGTGGAAATCACTTCGGGACCCCAAAACAAAGTATAGTCCAAGAAACGGGCCAAAATCGACCCAAACTACGAGTTTTGAATACCCACACATAGCACACATTAGGGTTCGACAACCATGGAAAGCGTTTTGAGACCCCAAACTGGTGAGTAATAGTCCATGAAAGAGCCCAGAATCGGACAAACCTAGGATTAGTGATGACCGACACGTAAACGCATCCAAGGGTTCGTTAATCATGAAAATCACTCCGGGACCCCAAAATAGTGAGTAACAGTCCATGAAACAGGCCAGAATCGGGCAAAACTGCGAGTGTTGGCGATCGACACGTAATCGCACCTTGGGGTTCAACAACTGTGGAAATCGCTTCGGGACCTCAAAACAGTGAGTAATAGTCCACGAAACGAGTCAGAATTGGCCAAAACTATGAGTGTTGACGACGGACACATAAATGCACTCCTGGGATCGTCCATCGTGGAAATCGCTCTGGGACCCAAAACAGTGAGTAATAGTGCACGAAACGGACCAGAATTGGCTGAAATTGAGAGTGTTGATGACCACATGTAAACGCACCCCGAGGTTCGACAATCGTGGAAATCACTTCGGGACCCCAAAACTAAGTATAGTCCAAGAAAATGGCCAGAACCGACCCAAATTACGAGTGTTGACGACCAACACATAGCACACCTTGAGGTTCAACAACGATGGAAAGTGTTTTGGGACCCCAAAACGGTGAGTAATAGTCCATGAAAGAGCCCAGAGTCGGACAAACCTAGGATTATTGATGACCAACACGTAAACGCACTCAGGGTTCGTTAATCGTGGATATCACTCCAGGACCCCAAAATAGTGAGTAATAGTCCACGAAACGGGTCAGAATCGAGCAAAACTGCGAGTGTTGACGACCGACATGTAAGCGCACTTTGGGGTTGAACGACTGTGGAAATCGCTTCGGGACCCCAAAACGGTGAGTAATAGTCCACGGAACGGGTCAGAATTGGCCCAAACTATGAGTGTTGATGACGGACACGTTAATGCACTCCTGGGATCGTCAATCATGGAAATGGCTCTGGGACCCAGAACAGTGAGTAATAGTGCATGAAACGGACCAGAATTGACCGAAATTGAGAGTGTTGATGACCACACGTAAACGCACCCCGAGATTGGTCAATCGTGGAAATCACTTCGGCACCCCAAAACTAAGTATAGTCCAAGAAACGGGCCAGTATCGACCCAAACAACGAGTTTTGAACACCCACACATAGCACACCTTGGGGTTCGACAACCATGGAAAGCGTTTTGGGACCCCAAAACGGTGAGTAATAGTCCATGAAAGAGCCCAGAATCGGACAAACCTAGGATTAGTGATGACCGACACGTAAACGCACTCAGGGGTTCGTTAATCGTGGAAATCACTCCAGGACCCCCAAATAGTGAGTAATAGTCCACGAAACGGGTCAGAATCGGCCAAAACTGCGAGTGTTGACGAGCGACACGTAAGCGCACCTTGGGGTTGAACGACTGTGGAAATCGCTTCGGGACCCCAAAATGGTGAGTAATAGTCCACGAAACGGGTCAGAATTGGCCAAAACTCTGAGTGTTGACGATGGACTCGTAAATGCACTCCTGGGATCGTCAATCATGGAAATCGCTCTGGGACCCAAAACTGTGAGTAATAGTGCACGAAACGGACCAGATTTGGCCAAAATTGATAGTGTTGATGACCACACGTAAACGCAACCCGAGATTGGTCAATCGTGGAAATCACTTCGGGACCCCAAAACAAAGTATAGTCCAAGAAACGGGCCAAAATCGACCCAAACTACGAGTTTTGAATACCCACACAAAGCACACATTAGGGTTCGACAACCATGGATAGCGTTTTGAGACCCCAAACTGGTGAGTAATAGTCCATGAAAGAGCCCAGAATCGGACAAACCTAGGATTAGTGATGACCGACACGTAAACGCATCCAAGGGTTCGTTAATCATGAAAATCACTCCGGGACCCCAAAATAGTGAGTAACAGTCCATGAAACAGGCCAGAATCGGGCAAAACTGCGAGTGTTGGCGACCGACACGTAATCGCACCTTGGGGTTCAACAACTGTGGAAATCGCTTTGGGACCTCAAAACAGTGAGTAATAGTCCACGAAACGAGTCAGAATTGGCCAAAACTATGAGTGTTGACGACGGACACATAAATGCACTCCTGGGATCGTCCATCGTGGAAATCGCTCTGGGACCCAAAACAGTGAGTAATAGTGTACGAAACGGACCAGAATTGGCCGAAATTGAGAGTGTTGATGACCAGACGTAAACGCACCCCAAGATTGGTCAATCGTGGAAATCACTTTGGGACCCCAAAACTAAGTATAGTCCAAGAAACGGGCCAGAATCGACCCAAACAACGAGTTTTGAACACCCACACATAGCACACCTTGGGGTTCGACAACCATGGAAAGCGTTTTGGGACCCCAAAATGGTGAGTAATAGTCCATGAATGAGCCCAGAACTGGACAAACCTAGGATTAGTGATGACCGACACGTAAACGCACTCAGGGGTTCGTTAATCGTGGAAATCACTCCAAGACCCCAAAATAGTGAGTAATAGTCCACGAAACGGGTCAGAATCGGCCAAAACTGCGAGTGTTGACGAGCGACACGTAAGCGCACCTTGGGGTTGAACGACTGTGGAAATCGCTTCGGGACCCCAAAACGGTGAGTAATAGTCCACGAAACGGGTCAGAATTGGCCAAAACTCTGAGTGTTGATGATGGACACGTAAATGCACTCCTGGAATCGTCAATCATGGAAATCGCTCTGGGACCCAAAACTATGAGTAATAGTGCACGAAACGGACCAGAATTAGCCAAAATTGATAGTGTTGATGACCACACGTAAACGCACCCCGAGATTGGTCAATCGTGGAAATCACTTCGGGACCCCAAAACTAAGTATAGTCCAAGAAACGGGCCAGAATCGACCCAAACAATGAGTTTTGAACACCCACACGTAGCACACCTTGGGGTTCGACAACCATGGAAAGCGTTTTGGGACCCCAAACTGGTGAGTAATAGTCCATTAAAGAGCCCAGAATCGGACAAACCTAGGATTAGTGATGACCGACACGTAAACGCATCCAAGGATTCGTTAATCATGAAAATCACTCCGGGACCCCAAAATAGTGAGTAATAGTCCATGAAACAGGCCAGAATCGGGCAAAACTGCGAGTGTTGGCGACCGACACGTAATCGCACCTTGGGGTTCAACAACTGTGGAAATCGCTTTGGGACCTCAAAACAGTGAGTAATAGTCCACGAAACGAGTCAGAATTGGCCAAAACTATGAGTGTTGACGACGGACACGTAAATGCACTCTTGGGATCGTCCATCATGGAAATCGCTCTGGGACCCAAAACAGTGAGTAATAGTGCACGAAACGGACCAGAATTGGCTGAAATTGAGAGTGTTGATGACCACATGTAAACGCACCCCGAGGTTCGACAATCGTGGAAATCACTTCGGGACCCCAAAACTAAGTATAGTCCAAGAAACGGGCCAGAACCGACCCAAATTACGAGTGTTGACGACCAACACATAGCACACCTTAAGGTTCAACAACGATGGAAAGCGTTTTGGGACCCCAAAACGGTGACTAATAGTCCATGAAAGAGCCCAGAATCGGAAAAACCTAGGATTATTGATGACCGACACGTAAACGCACTCAGGGTTCGTTAATCGTGGAAATCACTCCAGGACCCCAAAATTGTGAGTAATAGTCCACGAAACGGGTCAGAATCGAGCAAAACTGCGAGCGTTGACGACCGACACGTAAGCGCACTTTGGGGTTGAACGACTGTGGAAATCACTTCGGGACCCCAAAACGGTGAGTAATAGTCCACGAAACGGGTCAGAATTGGCCAAAACTATGAGTGTTGATGACGGACACGTTAATGCACTCCTGGGATCGTTAATCATGGAAATGGCTCTGGGACCCAGAATAGTGAGTAATAGTGCATGAAACGGACCAGAATTGGCCGAAATTGAGAGTGTTGATGACCAGACGTAAACGCACCCCAAGATTGGTCAATCGTGGAAATCACTTTGGGACCCCAAAACTAAGTATAGTCCAAGGAACGGGCCAGAATCGACCCAAACAACGAGTTTTGAACACCCACACATAGCACACCTTTGGGTTCGACAACCATGGAAAGCGTTTTGGGACCCCAAAATGGTGAGTAATAGTCCATGAAAGAGCCCAGAACTGGACAAACCTAGGATTAGTGATGACCAACACGTAAACGCACTCAGGGGTTCGTTAATCGTGGAAATCACTCCAAGACCCCAAAATAGTGAGTAATAGTCCACGAAACGGGTCAGAATCGGCCAAAACTGCGAGTGTTGACGAGCGACACGTAAGCGCACCTTGGGGTTGAACGACTGTGGAAATCGCTTCGGGACCCCAAAACGGTGAGTAATAGTCCACGAAACGGGTCAGAATTGGCCAAAACTCTGAGTGTTGATGATGGACACGTAAATGCACTCCTGGAATCGTCAATCATGGAAATCGCTCTGGGACCCAAAACTGTGAGTAATAGTGCACGAAACGGACCAGAATTAGCCAAAATTGATAGTGTTGATGACCACACGTAAACGCACCCGACATTGGTCAATCGTGGAAATCACTTCGGGACCCCAAAACTAAGTATAGTCCAAGAAACGGGCCAGAATCGACCCAAACAATGAGTTTTGAACACCCACACATAGCACACCTTGGGGTTCGACAACCATGGAAAGCGTTTTGGGACCCCAAACTGGTGAGTAATAGTCCATTGAAGAGCCCAGAATCGGACAAACCTAGGATTAGTGATGACCGACACGTAAACGCATCCAAGGATTCGTTAATCATGAAAATCACTCCGGGACCCCAAAATAGTGAGTAATAGTCCATGAAACAGGCCAGAATCGGGCAAAACTGCGAGTGTTGGCGACCGACACGTAATCGCACCTTGGGGTTCAACAACTGTGGAAATCGCTTTGGGACCTCAAAACAGTGAGTAATAGTCCACGAAACGATTCAGAATTGGCCAAAACTATGAGTGTTGACGACGGACACGTAAATGCACTCTTGGGATCGTCCATCGTGGAAATCGCTCTGGGACCCAAAACAGTGAGTAATAGTGCACGAAACGGACCAGAATTGGCTGAAATTGAGAGTGTTGATGACCACATGTAAACGCACCCCGAGGTTCGACAATCGTGGAAATCACTTCGGGACCCCAAAACTAAGTATAGTCCAAGAAACGGGCCAGAACCGACCCAAATTACGAGTGTTGACGACCAACACATAGCACACCTTAAGGTTCAACAACGATGGAAAGCGTTTTGGGACCCCAAAACGGTGACTAATAGTCCATGAAAGAGCCCAGAATCGGAAAAACCTAGGATTATTGATGACCGACACGTAAACGCACTCAGGGTTCGTTAATCGTGGAAATCACTCCAGGACCCCAAAATTGTGAGTAATAGTCCACGAAACGGGTCAGAATCGAGCAAAACTGCGAGCGTTGACGACCGACACGTAAGCGCACTTTGGGGTTGAACGACTGTGGAAATCACTTCGGGACCCCAAAACGGTGAGTAATAGTCCACGAAACGGGTCAGAATTGGCCAAAACTATGAGTGTTGATGACGCACACGTTAATGCACTCCTGGGATCGTCAATCATGGAAATGGCTCTGGGACCCAGAACAGTGAGTAATAGTGCATGAAACGGACCAGAATTGGCCGAAATTGAGAGTGTTGATGACCAGACGTAAACGCACCCCAAGATTGGTCAATCGTGGAAATCACTTTGGGACCCCAAAACTAAGTATAGTCCAAGAAACGGGCCAGAATCGACCCAAACAACGAGTTTTGAACACCCACACATAGCACACCTTGGGGTTCGACAACCATGGAAAGCGTTTTGGGACCCCAAAATGGTGAGTAATAGTCCATGAAAGAGCCCAGAACTGGACAAACCTAGGATTAGTGATGACCGACACGTAAACGCACTCAGGGGTTCGTTAATAGTGGAAATCACTCCAAGACCCCAAAATAGTGAGTAATAGTCCACGAAACGGGTCAGAATCGGCCAAAACTGCGAGTGTTGACGAGCGACACGTAAGCGCACCTTGGGGTTGAACGACTGTGGAAATCGCTTCGGGACCCCAAAACGGTGAGTAATAGTCCACGAAACGGGTCAGAATTGGCCAAAACTCTGAGTGTTGATGATGGACACGTAAATGCACTCCTGGAATCGTCAATCATGGAAATCGCTCTGGGACCCAAAACTGTGAGTAATAGTGCACGAAACGGACCAGAATTAGCCAAAATTGATAGTGTTGATGACCACACGTAAACGCACCCCGAGATTGGTCAATCGTGGAAATCACTTCGGGACCCCAAAACTAAGTATAGTCCAAGAAACGGGCCAGAATCGACCCAAACAATGAGTTTTGAACTCCCACACATAGCACACCTTGGGGTTCGACAACCATGGAAAGCGTTTTGGGACCCCAAACTGGTGAGTAATAGTCCATTAAAGAGCCTAGAATCGGACAAACCTAGGATTAGTGATGACCGACACGTAAACGCATCCAAGGATTCGTTAATCATGAAAATCACTCCGGGACCCCAAAATAGTGAGTAATAGTCCATGAAACAGGCCAGAATCCGGCAAAACTGCGAGTGTTGGCGACCGACACATAATCGCACCTTGGGGTTCAACAACTGTGGAAATCGCTTTGGGACCTCAAAACAGTGAGTAATAGTCCACGAAACGATTCAGAATTGGCCAAAACTATGAGTGTTGACGACGGACACGTAAATGCACTCTTGGGATCGTCCATCGTGGAAATCGCTCTGGGACCCAAAACAGTGAGTAATAGTGCACGAAACGGACCAGAATTGGCTGAAATTGAGAGTGTTGATGACCACATGTAAACGCATCCCGAGGTTCGACAATCGTGGAAATCACTTCGGGACCCCAAAACTAAGTATAGTCCAAGAAACGGGCCAGAACCGACCCAAATTACGAGTGTTGACGACCAACACATAGCACACCTTAAGGTTCAACAACGATGGAAAGCGTTTTGGGACCCCAAAACGGTGACTAATAGTCCATGAAAGAGCCCAGAATCGGAAAAACCTAGGATTATTGATGACCGACACGTAAACGCACTCAGGGTTCGTTAATCGGGGAAATCACTCCAGGACCCCAAAATTGTGAGTAATAGTCCACGAAACGGGTCAGAATCGAGAAAAACTGCGAGCGTTGACGACCGACACGTAAGCGCACTTTGGGGTTGAACGACTGTGGAAATCACTTCGGGACCCCAAAACGGTTTGTAATAGTCCACGAAACGGGTCAGAATTGGCCAAAACTATGAGTGTTGATGACGGACACGTTAATGCACTCCTGGGATCGTCAATCATGGAAATGGCTCTGGGACCCAGAACAGTGAGTAATAGTGCATGAAACGGACCAGAATTGGCCGAAATTGAGAGTGTTGATGACCAGACGTAAACGCACCCCAAGATTGGTCAATCGTGGAAATCACTTTGGGACCCCAAAACTAAGTATAGTCCAAGAAACGGGCCAGAATCGACCCAAACAACGAGTTTTGAACACCCACACATAGCACACCTTGGGGTTCGACAACCATGGAAAGCGTTTTGGGACCCCAAAATGGTGAGTAATAGTCCATGAAAGAGCCCAGAACTGGACAAACCTAGGATTAGTGATGACCGACACGTAAACGCACTCAGGGGTTCGTTAATAGGGGAAATCACTCCAAGACCCCAAAATAGTGAGTAATAGTCCACGAAACGGGTCAGAATCGGCCAAAACTGCGAGTGTTGACGAGCGACACGTAAGCGCACCTTGGGGTTGAACGACTGTGGAAATCGCTTCGGGACCCCAAAACGGTGAGTAATAGTCCACGAAACGGGTCAGAATTGGCCAAAACTCTGAGTGTTGATGATGGACACGTAAATGCACTCCTGGAATCGTCAATCATGGAAATCGCTCTGGGACCCAAAACTGTGAGTAATAGTGCACGAAACGGACCAGAATTAGCCAAAATTGATAGTGTTGATGACCACACGTAAACGCACCCCGAGATTGGTCAATCGTGGAAATCACTTCGGGACCCCAAAACTAAGTATAGTCCAAGAAACGGGCCAGAATCGACCCAAACAATGAGTTTTGAACTCCCACACATAGCACACCTTGGGGTTCGACAACCATGGAAAGCGTTTTGGGACCCCAAACTGGTGAGTAATAGTCCATTAAAGAGCCCAGAATCGGACAAACCTAGGATTAGTGATGACCGACACGTAAACGCATCCAAGGATTCGTTAATCATGAAAATCACTCCGGGACCCCAAAATAGTGAGTAATAGTCCATGAAACAGGCCAGAATCGGGCAAAACTGCGAGCGTTGGCGACCGACACATAATCGCACCTTGGGGTTCAACAACTGTGGAAATCGCTTTGGGACCTCAAAACAGTGAGTAATAGTCCACGAAACGATTCAGAATTGGCCAAAACTATGAGTGTTGACGACGGACACGTAAATGCACTCTTGGGATCGTCCATCGTGGAAATCGCTCTGGGACCCAAAACAGTGAGTAATAGTGCACGAAACGGACCAGAATTGGCTGAAATTGAGAGTGTTGATGACCACATGTAAACGCACCCCGAGGTTCGACAATCGTGGAAATCACTTCGGGACCCCAAAACTAAGTATAGTCCAAGAAACGGGCCAGAATCGACCCAAATTACGAGTGTTGACGACCAACACATAGCACACCTTAAGGTTCAACAACGATGGAAAGCGTTTTGGGACCCCAAAACGGTGACTAATAGTCCATGAAAGAGCCCAGAATCGGAAAAACCTAGGATTATTGATGACCGACACGTAAACGCACTCAGGGTTCGTTAATCGTGGAAATCACTCCAGGACCCCAAAATTGTGAGTAATAGTCCACGAAACGGGTCAGAATCGAGCAAAACTGCGAGCGTTGACGACCGACACGTAAGCGCACTTTGGGGTTGAACGACTGTGGAAATCACTTCGGGACCCCAAAACGGTGAGTAATAGTCCACGAAACGGGTCAGAATTGGCCAAAACTATGAGTGTTGATGACGGACACGTTAATGCACTCCTGGGATCGTCAATCATGGAAATGGCTCTCGGACCCAGAACAGTGAGTAATAGTGCATGAAACGGACCAGAATTGGCCGAAATTGAGAGTGTTGATGACCAGACGTAAACGCACCCCAAGATTGGTCAATCGTGGAAATCACTTTGGGATCCCAAAACTAAGTATAGTCCAAGAAACGGGCCAGAATCGACCCAAACAACGAGTTTTGAACACCCACACATAGCACACCTTGGGGTTCGACAACCATGGAAAGCGTTTTGGGACCCCAAAATGGTGAGTAATAGTCCATGAAAGAGCCCAGAACTGGACAAACCTAGGATTAGTGATGACCGACACGTAAACGCACTCAGGGGTTCGTTAATAGGGGAAATCACTCCAAGACCCCAAAATAGTGAGTAATAGTCCACGAAACGGGTCAGAATCGGCCAAAACTGCGAGTGTTGACGAGCGACACGTAAGCGCACCTTGGGGTTGAACGACTGTGGAAATCGCTTCGGGACCCCAAAACGGTGAGTAATAGTCCACGAAACGGGTCAGAATTGGCCAAAACTCTGAGTGTTGATGATGGACACGTAAATGCACTCCTGGAATCGTCAATCATGGAAATCGCTCTGGGACCCAAAACTGTGAGTAATAGTGCACGAAACGGACCAGAATTAGCCAAAATTGATAGTGTTGATGACCACACGTAAACGCACCCCGAGATTGGTCAATCGTGGAAATCACTTCGGGACCCCAAAACTAAGTATAGTCCGAGAAACGGGCCAGAATCGACCCAAACAATGAGTTTTGAACACCCACACATAGCACACCTTGGGGTTCGACAACCATGGAAAGCGTTTTGGGACCCCAAACTGGTGAGTAATAGTCCATTAAAGAGCCCAGAATCGGACAAACCTAGGATTAGTGATGACCGACACGTAAACGCATCCAAGGATTCGTTAATCATGAAAATCACTCCGGGACCCCAAAATAGTGAGTAACAGTCCATGAAATAGGCCAGAATCGGGCAAAACTGCGAGTGTTGGCGACCGACACGTAATCGCACCTTGGGGTTCAACAACTGTGGAAATCGCTTCGGGACCTCAAAACAGTGAGTAATAATCCACGAAACGAGTCAGAATTGGCCAAAACTATGAGTGTTGACGACGGACACATAAATGCACTCCTGGGATCGTCCATCGTGGAAATCGCTCTGGGACCCAAAACAGTGAGTAATAGTGCACGAAACGGACCAGAATTGGCTGAAATTGAGAGTGTTGATGACCACATGTAAACGCACCCCGAGGTTCGACAATCGTGGAAATCACTTCGGGACCCCAAAACTAAGTATAGTCCAAGAAACGGGCCAGAACCGACCCAAATTACGAGTGTTGACGACCAACACATAGCACACCTTAAGGTTCAACAACGATGGAAAGCGTTTTGGGACCCCAAAACGGTGACTAATAGTCCATGAAAGAGCCCAGAATCGGACAAACCTAGGATTGTTTATGACCGACACATAAACGCACTCAGGGTTCGTTAATCGTGGAAATCACTCCAGGACCCCAAAATAGTGAGTAATAGTCCACGAAACGGGTCAGAATCGAGCAAAACTGCGAGTGTTGACGACCGACATGTAAGCGCACTTTGGGGTTGAACGACTGTGGAAATCGCTTCGGGACCCCAAAACGGTGAGTAATAGTCCACGGAACGGGTCAGAATTGGCCAAAACTATGAGTGTTGATGACGGACACGTTAATGCACTCCTGGGATCGTCAATCATGGAAATGGCTCTGGGACCCAGAACAGTGAGTAATAGTGCATGAAACGGACCAGAATTGGCCGAAATTGAGAGTGTTGATGACCACACGTAAACGCACCCCGAGATTGGTCAATCGTGGAAATCACTTCGGGACCCCAAAACTAAGTATAGTCCAAGAAACGGGCCAGTATCGACCCAAACAACGAGTTTTGAACACCCACACATAGCACACCTTGGGGTTCGACAACCATGGAAAGCGTTTTGGGACCACAAAACGGTGAGTAATAGTCCATGAAAGAGCCCAGAATCGGACAAGCCTAGGATTAGTGATGACCGACACGTAAACGCACTCAGGGGTTTGTTAATCGTGGAAATCACTCCAGGACCCCCAAATAGTGAGTAATAGTCCACGAAACGGGTCAGAATCGGCCAAAACTGCGAGTGTTGACGAGCGACACGTAAGCGCACCTTGGGGTTGAACGACTGTGGAAATCGCTTCGGGACCCCAAAATGGTGAGTAATAGTCCACGAAACGGGTCAGAATTGGCCAAAACTCTGAGTGTTGACGATGGACTCGTAAATGCACTCCTGGGATCGTCAATCATGGAAATCGCTCTGGGACCCAAAACTGTGAGTAATAGTGCACGAAACGGACGAGAATTGGCCAAAATTGATAGTGTTGATGACCACACGTAAACGCAACCCGAGATTGGTCAATCGTGGAAATCACTTCGGGACCCCAAAACAAAGTATAGTCCAAGAAACGGGCCAAAATCGACCCAAACTAAGAGTTTTGAATACCCACACATAGCACACATTAGGGTTCGACAACCATGGAAAGCGTTTTGAGACCCCAAACTGGTGAGTAATAGTCCATGAAAGAGCCCAGAATCGGACAAACCTAGGATTAGTGATAACCGACACGTAAACGCATCCAAGGGTTCGTTAATCATGAAAATCACTCCGGGACCCCAAAATAGTGAGTAACAGTCCATGAAACAGGCCAGAATCGGGCAAAACTGCGAGTGTTGGCGATCGACACGTAATCGCACCTTGGGGTTCAACAACTGTGGAAATCGCTTCGGGACCTCAAAACAGTGAGTAATAGTCCACGAAACTAGTCAGAATTGGCCAAAACTACGAGTGTTGACGACGGACACATAAATGCACTCCTGGGATCGTCCATCGTGGAAATCGCTCTGGGACCCAAAACAGTGAGTAATAGTGCACGAAACGGACCAGAATTGGCTGAAATTGAGAGTGTTGATGACCACATGTAAACGCACCCCGAGGTTCGACAATCGTGGAAATCACTTCGGGACCCCAAAACTAAGTATAGTCCAAGAAACGGGCCAGAACCGACCCAAATTACGAGTGTTGACGACCAACACATAGCACACCTTAAGGTTCAACAACGATGGAAAGCGTTTTGGGACCCCAAAACGGTGACTAATAGTCCATGAAAGAGCCCAGAATCGGAAAAACCTAGGATTATTGATGACCGACACGTAAACGCACTCAGGGTTCGTTAATCGTGGAAATCACTCCAGGACCCCAAAATTGTGAGTAATAGTCCACGAAACATGTCAGAATCGAGCAAAACTGCGAGCGTTGACGACCGACACGTAAGCGCACTTTGGGGTTGAACGACTGTGGAAATCACTTCGGGACCCCAAAACGGTGAGTAATAGTCCACGAAACGGGTCAGAATTGGCCAAAACTATGAGTGTTGATGACGGACACGTTAATGCACTCCTGGGATAGTTAATCATGGAAATGGCTCTGGGACCCAGAACAGTGAGTAATAGTGCATGAAACAGACCAGAATTGGCCGAAATTGAGAGTGTTGATGACCAGACGTAAACGCACCCCAAGATTGGTCAATCGTGGAAATCACTTTGGGACCCCAAAACTAAGTATAGTCCAAGAAACGGGCCAGAATCGACCCAAACAACGAGTTTTGAACACCCACACATAGCACACCTTGGGGTTCGACAACCATGGAAAGCGTTTTGGGACCCCAAAATGGTGAGTAATAGTCCATGAAAGAGCCCAGAACTGGACAAACCTAGGATTAGTGATGACCGACACGTAAACGCACTTAGGGGTTCGTTAATCATGGAAATCACTCCAAGACCCCAAAATAGTGAGTAATAGTCCACGAAACGGGTCAGAATCGGCCAAAACTGCGAGTGTTGACGAGCGACACGTAAGCGCACCTTGGGGTTGAACGACTGTGGAAATCGCTTCGGGACCCCAAAACGGTGAGTAATAGTCCACGAAACGGGTCAGAATTGGCCAAAACTCTGAGTGTTGATGATGGACACGTAAATGCACTCCTGGAATCGTCAATCATGGAAATCGCTCTGGAACCCAAAACTGTGAGTAATAGTGCACGACACGGACCAGAATTAGCCAAAATTGATAGTGTTGATGACCACACATAAACGCACCCCGAGATTGGTCAATCGTGGAAATCACTTCGGGACCCCAAAACTAAGTATAGTCCAAGAAACGGGCCAGAATCGACCCAAACAATGAGTTTTGAACACCCACACATAGCACACCTTGGGGTTCGACAACCATGGAAAGCGTTTTGGGACCCCAAACTGGTGAGTAATAGTCCATTAAAGAGCCCAGAATCGGACAAACCTAGGATTAGTGATGACCGACACGGAAACGCATCCAAGGATTCGTTAATCATGAAAATCACTCCGGGACCCCAAAATAGTGAGTAATAGTCCACGAAACGAGTCAGAATTGGCCAAAACTATGAGTGTTGACGACGGACACGTAAATGCACTCTTGGGATCGTCCATCGTGGAAATCGCTCTGGGACCCAAAACAGTGAGTAATAGTGCACGAAACGGACCAGAATTGGCTGAAATTGAGAGTGTTGATGACCACATGTAAACGCACCCCGAGGTTCGACAATCGTGGAAATCACTTCGGGACCCCAAAACTAAGTATAGTCCAAGAAACGGGCCAGAACCGACCCAAATTACGAGTGTTGACGACCAACACATAGCACACCTTAAGGTTCAACAACGATGGAAAGCGTTTTGGGACCCCAAAACGGTGAGTAATAGTCCATGAAAGAGCCCAGAATCGGACAAACCTAGGATTATTGATGACCGACACGTAAACGCACTCAGGGTTCGTTAATCATGGAAATCACTCCAGGACCCCAAAATAGTGAGTAATAGTCCACGAAACGGGTCAGAATCGAGCAAAACTGCGAGTGTTGACGACCGACATGTAAGCGCACTTTGGGGTTGAACGACTGTGGAAATCGCTTCGGGACCCCAAAACGGTGAGTAATAGTCCACGAAACGGGTCAGAATTGGCCAAAACTATGAGTGTTGATGACGGACACGTTAATGCACTCCTGGGATCGTCAATCATGGAAATGGCTCTGGGACCCAGAACAGTGAGTAATAGTGCATGAAATGGACCAGAATTGGCCGAAATTGAGAGTGTTGATGACCACACGTAAACGCACCCCGAGATTGGTCAATCGTGGAAATCACTTCGGGACCCCAAAACTAAGTATAGTCCAAGAACGGGCCAGTATCGACCCAAACAACGAGTTTTGAACACCCACACATAGCACACCTTGGGGTTCGACAACCATGGAAAGCGTTTTGGGACCCCAAAACGGTGAGTAATAGTACATGAAAGAGCCCAGAATCGGACAAACCTAGGATTAGTGATGACCGACACGTAAACGCACTAAGGGGTTCATTAATCGTGGAAATCACTCCAGGACCCCCAAATAGTGAGTAATAGTCCACGAAACGGGTCAGAATCGGCCAAAACTGCGAGTGTTGACGAGCGACACGTAAGCGCACCTTGTGGTTGAACGACTGTGGAAATCGCTTCGGGACCCCAAAATGGTGAGTAATAGTCCACGAAACGGCTCAGAATTGGCCAAAACTCTGAGTGTTGATGATGGACACGTAAATGCACTCCTGGAATCGTCAATCATGGAAATCGCTCTGGAACCCAAAACTGTGAGTAATAGTGCACGACACGGACCAGAATTAGCCAAAATTGATAGTGTTGATGACCACACATAAACGCACCCCGAGATTGGTCAATCGTGGAAATCACTTCGGGACCCCAAAACTAAGTATAGTCCAAGAAACGGGCCAGAATCGACCCAAACAATGAGTTTTGAACACCCACACATAGCACACCTTGGGGTTCGACAACCATGGAAAGCGTTTTGGGACCCCAAACTGGTGAGTAATAGTCCATTAAAGAGCCCAGAATCGGACAAACCTAGGATTAGTGATGACCGACACGGAAACGCATCCAAGGATTCGTTAATCATGAAAATCACTCCGGGACCCCAAAATAGTGAGTAATAGTCCATGAAACAGGCCAGAATCGGGCAAAACTGCGAGTGTTGGCGACCGACACGTAATCGCACCTTGGGGTTCAACAACTGTGGAAATCGCTTTGGGACCTCAAAACAGTGAGTAATAGTCCACGAAACGAGTCAGAATTGGCCAAAACTATGAGTGTTGACGACGGACACGTAAATGCACTCTTGGGATCGTCCATCGTGGAAATCGCTCTGGGACCCAAAACAGTGAGTAATAGTGCACGAAACGGACCAGAATTGGCTGAAATTGAGAGTGTTGATGACCACATGTAAACGCACCCCGAGGTTCGACAATCGTGGAAATCACTTCGGGACCCCAAAACTAAGTATAGTCCAAGAAACGGGCCAGAACCGACCCAAATTACGAGTGTTGACGACCAACACATAGCACACCTTAAGGTTCAACAACGATGGAAAGCGTTTTGGGACCCCAAAACGGTGAGTAATAGTCCATGAAAGAGCCCAGAATCGGACAAACCTAGGATTATTGATGACCGACACGTAAACGCACTCAGGGTTCGTTAATC
>NW_025228169.1:108202-119197 GCF_018294505.1 Triticum aestivum | reverse complement strand
GTAATAGTACATGAAAGAGCCCAGAATCGGACAAACCTAGGATTAGTGATGACCGACACGTAAACGCACTAAGGGGTTCATTAATCGTGGAAATCACTCCAGGACCCCCAAATAGTGAGTAATAGTCCACGAAACGGGTCAGAATCGGCCAAAACTGCGAGTGTTGACGAGCGACACGTAAGCGCACCTTGTGGTTGAACGACTGTGGAAATCGCTTCGGGACCCCAAAATGGTGAGTAATAGTCCACGAAACGGCTCAGAATTGGCCAAAACTCTGAGTGTTGACGATGGACTCGTAAATGCACTCCTGGGATCGTCAATCATGGAAATCGCTCTGGGACCCAAAACTGTGAGTAATAGTGTACGAAACGGACCAGAATTGGCCAAAATTGATAGTGTTGATGACCACACATAAACGCAACCCGAGATTGGTCAATCGTGGAAATCACTTCGGGACCCCAAAACAAAGTACAGTCCAAGAAACGGGCCAAAATCGACCCAAACTACGAGTTTTGAATACCCACACATAGCACACATTGGGGTTCGACAACCATGGAAAGCGTTTTGGGACCCCAAACTGGTGAGTAATAGTCCATGAAAGAGCCCAGAATCGCACAAACCTAGGATTAGTGATGACCGACACGTAAACGCATCCAAGGGTTCGTTAATCATGAAAATCACTCCGGGACCCCAAAATAGTGAGTAATAGTCCATGAAACAGGCCAGAATCGGGCAAAACTGTGAGTGTTGGCGATCGACACGTAATCGCACCTTGGGGTTCAACAACTGTGGAAATCGCTTCGGGACCTCAAAACAGTGAGTAATAGTCCACGAAACTAGTCAGAATTGGCCAAAACTATGAGTGTTGACGACGGACACGTAAATGCACTCCTGGGATTGTCCATCGTGGAAATCGCTCTGGGACCCAAAACAGTGAGTATTAGTGCACGGAACGGACCAGAATTGGCTGAAATTGAGAGTGTTGATGACCACATGTGAACGCACCCCGAGGTTTCACAATCGTGGAAATCACTTCGGGACCCCAAAACTAAGTATAGTCCAAGAAACGGGCCAGAACCGACCCAAATTACGAGTGTTGACGACCAACACATAGCACACCTTAATGTTCAACAACGATGGAAAGCGTTTTGGGACCCCCAAACGGTGACTAATAGTCCATGAAAGAGCCCAGAATCGGAAAAACCTAGGATTATTGATGACCGACACGTAAACGCACTCAGGGTTCGTTAGTCGTGGAAATCACTCCAGGACCCCAAAATAGTGAGTAATAGTCCACGAAACGGGTCATAATCGAGCAAAACTGCGAGCGTTGACGACCGACACGTAAGCGCACTTTGGGGTTGAACGACTGTGGAAATCACTTCGGGACCCCAAAACGGTGAGTAGTAGTCCACGAAATGGGTCAGAATTGGCCAAAACTATGAGTGTTGATGACGGACACGTTAATGCACTCCTGGGATCGTTAATCATGGAAATGGCTCTGGGACCCAGAACAGTGAGTAATAGTGCATGAAACGGACCAGAATTGGCCGAAATTGAGAGTGTTGATGACCAGACGTAAACGCACCCCAAGATTGGTCAATCGTGGAAATCACTTTGGGACCCCAAAACTAAGTATAGTCCAAGAAACGGGCCAGAATCGACCCAAACAACGAGTTTTGAACACCCACACATAGCACACCTTGGGGTTCGACAACCATGGAAAGCGTTTTGGGACCCCAAAATGGTGAGTAATAGTCCATGAAAGAGCCCAGAACTGGACAAACCTAGGATTAGTGATGACCGACACGTAAACGCACTTAGGGGTTCGTTAATCGTGGAAATCACTCCAAGACCCCAAAATAGTGAGTAATAGTCCACGAAACGGGTCAGAATCGGCCAAAACTGCGAGTGTTGACGAGCGACACGTAAGCGCACCTTGGGGTTGAACGACTGTGGAAATCGCTTCGGGACCCCAAAACGGTGAGTAATAGTCCACGAAACGGGTCAGAATTGGCCAAAACTCTGAGTGTTGATGATGGACACGTAAATGCACTCCTGGAATCGTCAATCATGGAAATCGCTCTGGGACCCAAAACTGTGAGTAATAGTGCACGAAACGGACCAGAATTAGCCAAAATTGATAGTGTTGATGACCACACATAAACGCACCCCGAGATTGGTCAATCGTGGAAATCACTTCGGGACCCCAAAACTAAGTATAGTCCAAGAAACGGGCCAGAATCGACCCAAACAATGAGTTTTGAACACCCACACATAGCACACCTTGGGGTTCGACAACCATGGAAAGCGTTTTGGGACCCCAAACTGGTGAGTAATAGTCCATTAAAGAGCCCAGAATCGGACAAACCTAGGATTAGTGATGACCGACACGTAAACGCATCCAAGGATTCGTTAATCATGAAAATCACTCCGGGACCCCAAAATAGTGAGTAATAGTCCATGAAACAGGCCAGAATCGGGCAAAACTGCGAGTGTTGGCGACCGACACGTAATCGCACCTTGGGGTTCAACAACTGTGGAAATCGCTTTGGGACCTCAAAACAGTGAGTAATAGTCCACGAAACGAGTCAGAATTGGCCAAAACTATGAGTGTTGACGACGGACATGTAAATGCACTCTTGGGATCGTCCATCGTGGAAATCGCTCTGGGACCCAAAACAGTGAGTAATAGTGCACGAAACGGACCAGAATTGGCTGAAATTGAGAGTGTTGATGACCACATGTAAACGCACCCCGAGGTTCGACAATCGTGGAAATCACTTCGGGACCCCAAAACTAAGTATAGTCCAAGAAATGGGCCAGAACCGACCCAAATTACGAGTGTTGACGACCAACACATAGCACACCTTAAGGTTCAACAACGATGGAAAGCGTTTTGGGACCCCAAAACGGTGACTAATAGTCCATGAAAGAGCCCAGAATCGGACAAACCTAGGATTATTGATGACCGACACGTAAACGCACTCAGGGTTCGTTAATCATGGAAATCACTCCAGGACCCCAAAATAGTGAGTAATAGTCCACGAAACGGGTCAGAATCGAGTAAAACTGCGAGTGTTGACGACCGACATGTAAGCGCACTTTGGGGTTGAACGACTGTGGAAATCGCTTCGGGACCCCAAAACGGTGAGTAATAGTCCACGAAACGGGTCAGAATTGGCCAAAACTATGAGTGTTGATGACGGACACGTTAATGCACTCCTGGGATCGTCAATCATGGAAATAGCTCTGGGACCCAGAACAGTGAGTAATAGTGCATGAAATGGACCAGAATTAGCCGAAATTGAGAGTGTTGATGACCACACGTAAACGCACCCCGAGATTGGTCAATCGTGGAAATCACTTCGGGACCCCAAAACTAAGTATAGTCCAAGAAACGGGCCAGTATCGACCCAAACAACGAGTTTTGAACACCCACACATAGCACACCTTGGGGTTCGACAACCATGGAAAGCGTTTTGGGACCCCAAAACGGTGAGTAATAGTCCATGAAAGAGCCCTGAATCGGACAAACCTAGGATTAGTGATGACCGACACGTAAACGCACTCAGGGGTTCATTAATCGTGGAAATCACTCCAGGACCCCCAAATAGTGAGTAATAGTCCACGAAACGGGTCAGAATCGGCCAAAACTGCGAGTGTTGACGAGTGACACGTAAGCGCACCTTGGGGTTGAACGACTGTGGAAATCGCTTCGGGACCCCAAAATGGTGAGTAATAGTCCACGAAACGGCTCAGAATTGGCCAAAACTCTGAGTGTTGATGATGGACTCGTAAATGCACTCCTGGGATCGTCAATCATGGAAATCGCTCTGGGACCCAAAACTATGAGTAATAGTGCACGAAACGGACCAGAATTGGCCAAAATTGATAGTGTTGATGACCACACGTAAACGCAACCCGAGATTGGTCAATCGTGGAAATCACTTCGGGACCCCAAAACAAAGTACAGTCCAAGAAACGGGCCAAAATCGACCCAAACTACGAGTTTTGAATACCCACACATAGCACACATTGGGGTTCGACAACCATGGAAAGCGTTTTGGGACCCCAAACTGGTGACTAATAGTCCATGAAAGAGCCCAGAATCGGACAAACCTAGGATTAGTGATGACCGACACGTAAACGCATCCAAGGGTTCGTTAATCATGAAAATCACTCCGGGACCCCAAAATAGTGAGTAATAGTCCATGAAACAGGCCAGAATCGGGCAAAACTGTGAGTGTTGGCGATCGACACGTAATCGCACCTTGGGGTTCAACAACTGTGGAAATCGCTTCGGGACCTCAAAACAGTGAGTAATAGTCCACGAAACGAGTCAGAATTGGCCAAAACTATGAGTGTTGACGACGGACACGTAAATGCACTCCTGGGATTGTCCATCGTGGAAATCGCTCTGGGACCCAAAACAGTGAGTATTAGTGCACGGAACGGACCAGAATTGGCTGAAATTGATAGTGTTGATGACCACATGTAAACGCACCCCGAGGTTTGACAATCGTGGAAATCACTTCGGGACCCCAAAACTAAGTATAGTCCAAGAAACGGGCCAGAACCGACCCAAATTACGAGTGTTGACGACCAACACATAGCACACCTTAAGGTTTAACAACGATGGAAAGCGTTTTGGGACCCCCAAACGGTGACTAATAGTCCATGAAAGAGCCCAGAATCGGAAAAACCTAGGATTATTGATGACCGACACGTAAACGCACTCAGGGTTCGTTAATCGTGGAAATCACTCCAGGACCCCAAAATAGTGAGTAATAGTCCACGAAACGGGTCAGAATCGAGCAAAACTGCGAGCATTGACGACCGACACGTAAGCGGACTTTGGGGTTGAACGACTGTGGAAATCACTTCGGGACCCCAAAACGGTGAGTAATAGTCCACGAAACGGGTCAGAATTGGCCAAAACTATGAGTGTTGATGACGGACACGTTAATGCACTCCTGGGATCGTTAATCATGGAAATGGCTCTGGGACCCAGAACAGTGAGTAATAGTGCATGAAACGGACCAGAATTGGCCGAAATTGAGAGTGTTGATGACCAGACGTAAACGCACCCCAAGATTGGTCAATCGTGGAAATCACTTTGGGACCCCAAAACTAAGTATAGTCCAAGAAACGGGCCAGAATCGACCCAAACAACGAGTTTTGAACACCCACACATAGCACACCTTGGGGTTCGACAACCATGGAAAGCATTTTGGGACCCCAAAATGGTGAGTAATAGTCCATGAAAGAGCCCAGAACTGGACAAACCTAGGATTAGTGATGACCGACACGTAAACGCACTCAGGGTTTCGTTAATCGTGGAAATCACTCCAAGACACCGAAATAGTGAGTAATAGTCCACGAAACGGGTCAGAATCGGCCAAAACTGCGAGTGCTGACGAGCGACACGTAAGCGCACCTTGGGGTTGAACGACTGTGGAAATCGCTTCGGGACCCCAAAACGGTGAGTAATAGTCCACGAAACGGGTCAGAATTGGCCAAAACTCTGAGTGTTGATGATGGACACGTAAATGCACTCCTGGAATCGTCAATCATGGAAATCGCTCTGGGACCCAAAACTATGAGTAATAGTGCACGAAACGGACCAGAATTAGCCAAAATTGATAGTGTTGATGACCACACGTAGACGCACCCCGAGATTGGTCAATCGTGGAAATCACTTCGGGACCCCAAAACTAAGTATAGTCCAAGAAATGGGCCAGAATCGACCCAAACAATGAGTTTTGAACACCGACACATTGCACACCTTGGGGTTCGACAACCATGGAAAGCATTTTGGGACCCCAAACTGGTGAGTAATAGTCCATTAAAGAGCCCGGAATCGGACAAACCTAGGATTAGTGATGACCGACACGTAAACGCATCCAAGGATTCGTTAATCATGAAAATCACTCCGGGACCCCAAAATAGTGAGTAATAGTCCATGAAACAGGCCAGAATCGGGCAAAACTGCGAGTGTTGGCGCCCGACACGTAATCGCACCTTGGGGTTCAACAACTGTGGAAATCGCTTTGGGACCTCAAAACAGTGAGTAATAGTCCACGAAACGAGTCAGAATTGGCCAAAACTATGAGTGTTGACGACGGACACGTAAATGCACTCTTGGGATCGTCCATCGTGGAAATCGCTCTGGGACCCAAAACAGTGAGTAATAGTGCACGAAACGGACCAGAATTGGCTGAAATTGAGAGTGTTGATGACCACATGTAAACGCACCCCGAGGTTCGACAATCGTGGAAATCACTTCGGGACCCCAAAACTAAGTATAGTCCAAGAAACGGGCCAGAACCGACCCAAATTACGAGTGTTGACGACCAACACATAGCACACCTTAAGGTTCAACAACGATGGAAAGCGTTTTGGGACCCCAAAACGGTGAGTAATAGTCAATGAAAGAGCCCAGAATCGGACAAACCTAGGATTATTGATGACCGACACGTAAACGCACTCAGGGTTCGTTAATCGTGGAAATCACTCCAGGACCCCAAAATAGTGAGTAATAGTCCACGAAACGGGTCAGAATCGAGCAAAACTGTGAGTGTTGACGACCGACATGTAAGCGCACTTTGGGGTTGAACGACTGTGGAAATCGCTTCGGGACCCCAAAACGGTGAGTAATAGTCCACGAAACGGGTCAGAATTGGCCAAAACTATGAGTGTTGATGACGGACACGTTAATGCACTCCTGGGATCGTCAATCATGGAAATGGCTCTGGGACCCAGAACAGTGAGTAATAGTGCATGAAACGGACCAGAATTGGCCGAAATTGAGAGTGTTGATGACCACACGTAAACGCACCCCGAGATTGGTCCATCGTGGAAATCACTTCGGGACCCCAAAACTAAGTATAGTCCAAGAAACGGGCCAGTATCGACCCAAACAACGAGTTTTGAACACCCACACATAGCACACCTTGGGGTTCGACAACCATGGAAAGCGTTTTGGGACCCCAAAACGGTGAGTAATAGTCCATGAAAGAGCCCAGAATCGGACAAACCTAGGATTAGTGATGACCGACACGTAAACGCACTCAGGGGTTCGTTAATCGTGGAAATCACTCCAGGACCCCCAAATAGTGAGTAATAGTCCACGAAACGGGTCAGAATTGGCCAAAACTGCGAGTGTTGACGAGCGACACGTAAGCGCACCTTGGGGTTGAACGACTGTGGAAATCGCTTCGGGACCCCAAAATGGTGAGTAATAGTCCACGAAACGGGTCAAAATTGGCCAAAACTCTGAGTGTTGACGATGGACTCGTAAATGCACTCCTGGGATCGTCAATCATGGAAATCGCTCTGGGACCCAAAACTGTGAGTAATAGTGCACGAAACGGACCAGAATTGGCCAAAATTGATAGTGTTGATGACCACACGTAAACGCAACCCGAGATTGGTCAATCGTGGAAATCACTTTGGGACCCCAAAACAAAGTACAGTCCAAGAAACGGGCCAAAATCGACCCGAACTACGAGTTTTGAATACCCACACATAGCACACATTGGGGTTCGACAACCATGGAAAGCGTTTTGGGACCCCAAACTGGTGAGTAATAGTCCATGAAAGAGCCCAGAATCGGACAAACCTAGGATTAGTGATGACCGACACGTAAACGCATCCAAGGGTTCGCTAATCAAGAAAATCACTCCGGGACCCCAAAATAGTGAGTAATAGTCCATGAAACAGGCCAGAATCGGGCAAAACTGTGAGTGTTGGCGATCGACACGTAATCGCACCTTGGGGTTCAACAACTGTGGAAATCGCTTCGGGACCTCAAAACAGTGAGTAATAGTCCACGAAACGAGTCAGAATTGGCCAAAACTATGAGTGTTGACGACGGACACATAAATGCACTCCTGGGATTGTCCATCGTGGAAATCGCTCTGGGACCCAAAACAGTGAGTATTAGTGCACGAAACGGACCAGAATTGGCTGAAATTGAGAGTGTTGATGACCACATGTAAACGCACCCCAAGTTTTGACAATCGTGGAAATCACTTCGGGACCCCAAAACTAAGTATAGTCCAAGAAACGGGCCAGAACCGACCCAAATTACGAGTGTTGACGACCAACACATAGCACACCTTAAGTTTCAACAACGATGGAAAGCGTTTTGGGACCCCCAAACGGTGACTAATAGTCCATGAAAGAGCCCAGAATCGGAAAAACCTAGGATTATTGATGACCGACACGTAAACGCACTCAGGGTTCGTTAATCGTGGAAATCACTCCAGGACCCCAAAATAGTGAGTAATAGTCCACGAAACGGGTCAGAATCGAGCAAAACTGCGAGCGTTGACGACCGACACGTAAGCGGACTTTGGGGTTGAACGACTGTGGAAATCACTTCGGGACCCCAAAACGGTGAGTAGTAGTCCACGAAACGGGTCAGAATTGGCCAAAACTATGAGTGTTGATGACGGACACGTTAATGCACTCTTGGGATCGTTAATCATGGAAATGGCTCTGGGACCCAGAACAGTGAGTAATAGTGCATGAAACGGACCAGAATTGGCCGAAATTGAGAGTGTTGATGACCAGACGTAAACGCACCCCAAGATTGGTCAATCGTGGAAATCACTTTGGGACCCCAAAACTAAGTATAGTCCAAGAAACGGGCCAGAATCGACCCAAACAACGAGTTTTGAACACCCACACATAGCACACATTGGGGTTCGACAACCATGGAAAGCGTTTTGGGACCCCAAAATGGTGAGTAATAGTCCATGAAAGAGCCCAGAACTGGACAAACCTAGGATTAGTGATGACCGACACGTAAACGCACTCAGGGGTTCGTTAATCGTGGAAATCACTCCAAGACCCCGAAATAGTGAGTAATAGTCCACGAAACGGGTCAGAATCGGCCAAAACTGCGAGTGCTGACGAGCAACACGTAAGCGCACCTTGGGGTTGAACGACTGTGGAAATCGCTTCGGGACCCCAAAACGGTGAGTAATAGTCCACGAAACGGGTCAGAATTGGCCAAAATTCTGAGTGTTGATGATGGACACGTAAATGCACTCCTGGAATCGTCAATCATGGAAATCGCTCTGGGACCCAAAACTATGAGTAATAGTGCACGAAACGGACCAGAATTAGCCAAAATTGATAGTGTTGATGACCACACGTAGACGCACCCCGAGATTGGTCAATCGTGGAAATCACTTCGGGACCCCAAAACTAAGTATAGTCCAAGAAATGGGCCAGAATCGACCCAAACAATGAGTTTTGAACACCCACACATAGCACACCTTGGGGTTCGACAACCATGGAAAGCGTTTTGGGACCCCAAACTGGTGAGTAATAGTCCATTAAAGAGCCCAGAATCGGACAAACCTAGCATTAGTGATGACCGACACGTAAACGCATCCAAGGGTTCGTTAATCATGAAAATCACTCCTGGACCCCAAAATAGTGAGTAATAGTCCATGAAACAGGCCAGAATCGGGCAAAACTGCGAGTGTTGGCGACCGACACGTAATCGCACCTTGGGGTTCAACAACTGTGGAAATCGCTTTGGGACCTCAAAACAGTGAGTAATAGTCCACGAAACGAGTCAGAATTGGCCAAAACTATGAGTGTTGACGACGGACACGTAAATGCACTCCTAGGATCGTCCATCGTGGAAATCGCTCTGGGACCCAAAACAGTGAGTAATAGTGCACGAAACGGACCAGAATTGGCTGAAATTGAGAGTGTTGATGACCACATGTAAACGCACCCCGAGGTTCGACAATCGTGGAAATCACTTCGGGACCCCAAAACTAAGTATAGTCCAAGTAACGGGCCAGAACCGACCCAAATTACGAGTGTTGACGACCAACACATAGCACACCTTAAGGTTCAACAACGATGGAAAGCGTTTTGGGACCCGAAAATGGTGAGTAATAGTCCATGAAAGAGCCCAGAATCGGACAAACCTAGGATTATTGATGACTGACACGTAAACGCACTCAGGGTTCGTTAATCGTGGAAATCACTCCAGGACCCCAAAATAGTGAGTAATAGTCCACGAAACGGGTCAGAATCGAGCAAAACTGCGAGTGTTGACGACCGACATGTAAGCGCACTTTGGGGTTGAACGACTGTGGAAATCGCTTCGGGACCCCAAAACGGTGAGTAATAGTCCACGAAACGGGTCAGAATTGGCCAAAACTATGAGTGTTGATGACGGACACGTTAATGCACTCCTGGGATCGTCAATCATGGAAATGGCTCTGGGACCCAGAACAGTGAGTAATAGTGCACGAAACGGACCAGAATTGGCCGAAATTGAGAGTGTTGATGACCACACGTAAACGCAACCCGATATTGGTCAATCGTGGAAATCACTTCGGGACCCCAGAACTAAGTATAGTCCATGAAATGGGCCAGAATCGACCCAAACAATGAGTTTTGAGAATCTACACATTGCACACCTTGGGGTTCGACAACCATGGAAAGCATTTTGGGACCTCAGAATGGTGAGTAATAGTCCATGAAAGAGCCCATAATCGGACAAACATAGGATTAGTGATGACCGACACGTAAATGCACTCAGGGGTTCGTTAATCGTGGAAATCACTCCAGGACCCCAAAATAGTGAGTAATAGTCCACGAAACGGGTCAGAATCGGCCAAAACTGCGAGTATTGATGACCGACAGGTATGTGCACCTTGAGGTTGAACAACTGTCGAAATCGCTTCGGGACCCCAAAACGGTGAGTAATAGTCCACGAAACGGGTCAGAATTGGCCAAAACTGTGAGTGTTGACGATGGACACGTTAATGCACTCCTCGGATCGTGAATCATGGAAATGGCTCTGTAACCCAAAACGGTGAGTAATAGTGCACGAAACGGACCAGAATTGGCCGAAATTGAGAGTGTTGATGACCACACGTAAACGCACCCCGAGATTTGTCAATCGTGGAAATCACTTCGGGACCCCAAAACTAAGTATAGTCGAAGAAACGGGCC
>NW_025228169.1:105834-108192 GCF_018294505.1 Triticum aestivum | reverse complement strand
AGTGAGTAATAGTCCACGAAATAGGCCAAAATCGGGCAAAACTGCGAGTGTTGACGACCGACACGTAATCGCACCTTGGGGTTCCACAACTGTGGAAATCGCTTCGGGACCCCAAAACGGTGAGTAATAGTCCACGAAACAAGTCAGAATTGGCCAAAACAATGAGTGTTGACGACGGACACGTAAATGCACTCCTGGGATCGTCAATCGTGGAAATCGCTCTGGGACCCAAAACGGTGAGTAATAGTCCACGAAACGGGTCAGAATTGGCCAAAACTGTGAGTGTTGACGATGGACACGTAAATGCACTCCTGGGATCGTCAATCATGGAAATCGCTCTGGGACCCAAAACGGTGAGTAATAGTGCATGAAACGGACCAGAATTGGCCGAAATTGAGAGTGTTGATGACCACACGTAAATGCACCGCGAGATTGGTCAATCGTGGAAATCACTTCGGGACCCCAAAACTAAGTATAGTCCAAGAAACGGGCCAGAATCGACCCAAACAACGAGTTTTGAACACCCACACATAGCACACCATGGGGTTCGACAACCATGGAAAGCGTTTTGGGACCCCAAAACGGTGAGTAATAGTCCATGAAAGAGCCCAGAATCGGACAAACCTAGGATTAGTGATGACCGACACGTAAACGCACTCAGGGGTTCGTTAATCATGGAAATCACTCCAGGACCCCAAAATAGTGAGTAATATTCCATGAAACGGGTCAGAATCGGCCAAAACTGTGAGTGTTGACGAGCGACACGTAAGCGCACCTTCGGGTTGAACGATTGTGGAAATCGCTTCGGGACCCCAAAATGGTGAGTAATAGTCCACGAAACGGGTCAGAATTGGCCAAAACTCTGAGTGTTGACGATGGACACGTAAATGCACTCCTCGGATCGTGAATCATGGAAATGGCTCTGTAACCCAAAACGGTGAGTAATAGTGCACGAAACGGACCAGAATTGGCCGAAATTGAGAGTGTTGATGACCACACGTAAACGCACCCCGAGATTTGTCAATCGTGGAAATCACTTCGGGACCCCAAAACTAAGTATAGTCGAAGAAACGGGCCAGAATCGACCCAAACTACGAGTTTTGAACACCCACACATAGCACACCTTGGGGTTCGACAACCATGGAAAGTGTTTTGCGACCCCAAAACGGTGAGTAATAGTCCATGAAAGAGCCCAGAATCGGACAAACCTAGGATGATGACCGACACGTAAATGCACTCAGGGGTTCGTTAATTGTGGAAATCACACCAGGACCCCAAAATAGTGAGTAATAGTCCACGAAATAGGCCAAAATCGGGCAAAACTGCGAGTGTTGACGACCGACACGTAATCGCACCTTGGGGTTCCACAACTGTGGAAATCGCTTCGGGACCCCAAAACGGTGAGTAATAGTCCACGAAACAAGTCAGAATTGGCCAAAACAATGAGTGTTGACGACGGACACGTAAATGCACTCCTGGGATCGTCAATCGTGGAAATCGCTCTGGGACCCAAAACGGTGAGTAATAGTCCACGAAACGGGTCAGAATTGGCCAAAACTGTGAGTGTTGACGATGGACACGTAAATGCACTCCTGGGATCGTCAATCATGGAAATCGCTCTGGGACCCAAAACGGTGAGTAATAGTGCATGAAACGGACCAGAATTGGCCGAAATTGAGAGTGTTGATGACCACACGTAAATGCACCGCGAGATTGGTCAATCGTGGAAATCACTTCGGGACCCCAAAACTAAGTATAGTCCAAGAAACGGGCCAGAATCGACCCAAACAACGAGTTTTGAACACCCACACATAGCACACCATGGGGTTCGACAACCATGGAAAGCGTTTTGGGACCCCAAAACGGTGAGTAATAGTCCATGAAAGAGCCCAGAATCGGACAAACCTAGGATTAGTGATGACCGACACGTAAACGCACTCAGGGGTTCGTTAATCATGGAAATCACTCCAGGACCCCAAAATAGTGAGTAATATTCCATGAAACGGGTCAGAATCGGCCAAAACTGTGAGTGTTGACGAGCGACACGTAAGCGCACCTTCGGGTTGAACGATTGTGGAAATCGCTTCGGGACCCCAAAATGGTGAGTAATAGTCCACGAAACGGGTCAGAATTGGCCAAAACTCTGAGTGTTGACGATGGACACGTAAATGCACTCCTCGGATCGTGAATCATGGAAATGGCTCTGTAACCCAAAACGGTGAGTAATAGTGCACGAAACGGACCAGAATTGGCCGAAATTGAGAGTGTTGATGACCACACGTAAACGCACCCCGAGATTTGTCAATCGTGGAAATCACTTCGGGACCCCAAAACTAAGTATAGTCGAAGAAACGGGCC
>NW_025228169.1:102227-105824 GCF_018294505.1 Triticum aestivum | reverse complement strand
AGTGAGTAATAGTCCACGAAATAGGCCAAAATCGGGCAAAACTGCGAGTGTTGACGACCGACACGTAATCGCACCTTGGGGTTCCACAACTGTGGAAATCGCTTCGGGACCCCAAAACGGTGAGTAATAGTCCACGAAACAAGTCAGAATTGGCCAAAACAATGAGTGTTGACGACGGACACGTAAATGCATTCCTGGGATCGTCAATCGTGGAAATCGCTCTGGGACCCAAAACGGTGAGTAATAGTCCACGAAACGGGTCAGAATTGGCCAAAACTGTGAGTGTTGACGATGGACACGTAAATGCACTCCTGGGATCGTCAATCATGGAAATCGCTCTGGGACCCAAAACGGTGAGTAATAGTGCATGAAACGGACCAGAATTGGCCGAAATTGAGAGTGTTGATGACCACACGTAAATGCACCGCGAGATTGGTCCATCATGGAAATCACTTCGGGACCCCAAAACTAAGTATAGTCCAAGAAACGGGCCAGAATCGACCCAAACAACGAGTTTGGAACACCCACACATAGCACACCATGGGGTTCGACAACCATGGAAAGCGTTTTGGGACCCCAAAACGGTGAGTAATAGTCCATGAAAGAGCCCAGAATCGGACAAACCTAGGATTAGTGATGACCGACACGTAAACGCACTCAGGGGTTCGTTAATCATGGAAATCACTCCAGGACCCCAAAATAGTGAGTAATATTCCATGAAACGGGTCAGAATCGGCCAAAACTGTGAGTGTTGACGAGCGACACGTAAGCGCACCTTCGGGTTGAACGATTGTGGAAATCGCTTCGGGACCCCAAAATGGTGAGTAATAGTCCACGAAACGGGTCAGAATTGGCCAAAACTCTGAGTGTTGACGATGGACACGTAAATGCACTCCTGGGATCGTCAATCATGCAAATCGCTCTGGGACCCAAAACTGTGAGTAATAGTGCACGAAACGGACCAGAATTGGCCAAAATTGATAGTGTTGATGACCACACGTAAACGCACCCCGAAATGGGTCAATCGTGGAAATCACTTCGGGACCCCAAAACTAAGTATAGTCCAAGAAACGGGCCAGAACCGACCCAAACTACGAGTGTTGACGACCAACACATAGCACACCTTAAGGTTCAACAACGATGGAAAGCGTTTTGGGACCCCAAAACGGTGAGTAATAGTCCATGAAAGAGACCAGAATCGGACAAACCTAGGATTATTGATGACCGACACGTAAACGCACTCAGGGTTCGTTAATCGTGGAAATCACTCCAGGCCCCCAAAATAGTGAGTAATAGTCCACGAAACGGGTCAGAATCGAGCAAAATTGTGGAAATCGCTTTGGGACCTCAAAACGTTGGCGACCGACACGTAATCGCACCTTGGGGTTCAACAACTGTGGAAATCACTTCGGGACCTCAAAACAGTGAGTAATAGTCCACGAAACGAGTCAGAATTGGCCAAAACTATAAGTGTTGATGACGGACACGTAAATGCACTCCTGGGATCGTCCATGGTGGAAATCGCTCTGGGACCCAAAACAGTGAGTAATAGTGCACGAAACGGACCAGAATTGGCTGAAATTGAGAGTGTTGATGACCACATGTAAACGCAGCCCGAGGTTCGACAATCGTGGAAATTACTTCGGGACCCCAAAACTAAGTATAGTCCAAGAAAAGGGCCAGAACCGACCCAAATTACGAGTGTTGACGACCAACACATAGCACACCTTAAGGTTCAACAACCATGGAAAGCGTTTTGGGACCCCAAAACGGTGAGTAATAGTCCATGAAAGAGCCCAGAATCGGACAAACCTAGGATTGTTGATGACCGCACGTAAACGCACTCAGGGTTCGTTAATCATGGAAATCACTCCAGGACCCCAAAATAGTGAGTAATAGTCCACGAAACGGGTCAGAATCGAGCAAAACTGCGAGCGTTGACGACCGACACGTAAGCGCACTTTGGGGTTGAACGACTGTGGAAATCACTTCGGGACCCCAAAACGGTGAGTAATAGTCCACGAAACGGGTCAGAATTGGCCAAAACTATGAGTGTTGATGACGGACACGTTAATGCACTCCTGGGATCGTTAATCATGGAAATGGCTCTGGGACCCAGAACAGTGAGTAATAGTGCATGAAACGGACCAGAATTGGCCGAAATTGAGAGTGTTGATGACCACACGTAAACGCACCCCGAGATTGGTCAATCGTGGAAATCACTTCGGGACCCCAAAACTAAGTATAGTCCAAGAAACGGGCCAGTATCGACCCAAACAACGAGTTTTGAACACCCACACATAGCACACCTTGGGGTTCGACAACCATGGAAAGCGTTTTGGGACCGCAAAACGGTGAGTAATAGTCCATGAAAGAGCCTAGAATCGGAAAAACCTAGGATTATTGATGACCGACACGTAAACGCACTCAGGGTTCGTTAATCGTGGAAATCACTCCAGGACCCCAAAATAGTGAGTAATAGTCCACGAAACGGGTCAGAATCGAGCAAAACTGTGAGCGTTGACGACCGACACGTAAGCGCACTTTGGGGTTGAACGACTGTGGAAATCACTTCGGGACCCCAAAACGGTGAGTAATAGTCCACGAAACGGGTCAGAATTGGCCAAAACTATGAGTGTTGATGACGGACACGTTAATGCACTCCTGGGATCGTTAATCATGGAAATGGCTCTGGGACCCAAAACTGTGAGTAATAGTGCATGAAACGGACCAGAATTGGCCGAAATTGAGAGTGTTGATGACCACACGTAAACGCACCCCGAGATTGGTCAATCGTGGAAATCACTTCGGGACCCCAAAACTAAGTATAGTCCAAGAAACGGGCCAGTATCGACCCAAACAACGAGTTTTGAACACCCACACATAGCACACCTTGGGGTTCGACAACCATGGAAAGCGTTTTGGGACCCTAAAACGGTGAGTAATAGTCCATGAAAGAGCCCAGAATCGGACAAACCTAGGATTAGTGATGACCGACACGTAAACGCACTCAGGGGTTCGTTAATCGTGGAAATCACTCCAGGACCCCCAAATAGTGAGTAATAGTCCACGAAACGGGTCAGAATCGGCCAAAACTGCGAGTGTTGACGAGCGACACGTAAGCGCACCTTGGGGTTGAACGACTGTGGAAATCGCTTCGGGACCCCAAAATGGTGAGTAATAGTCCACGAAACGGGTCAGAATTGGCCAAAACTCTGAGTGTTGACGATGGACACGTAAATGCACTCCTGGGATCGTCAATCATGGAAATCGCTCTGGGACCCAAAACTGTGAGTAATAGTGCACGAAACGGACCAGAATTGGCCAAAATTGATAGTGTTGATGACCACACGTAAACGCACCCCGAAATTGGTCAATCGTGGAAATCACTTCGGGACCCCAAAACTAAGTATAGTCCAAGAAACGGGCCAGAACCGACCCAAATTACGAGTGTTGACGACCAACACATAGCACACCTTAAGGTTCAACAACGATGGAAAGCGTTTTGGGACCCCAAAACGGTGAGTAATAGTCCATGAAAGAGCCCAGAATCGGACAAACCTAGGATTATTGATGACCGACACGTAAACGCACTCA
>NW_025228169.1:85509-101932 GCF_018294505.1 Triticum aestivum | reverse complement strand
CCTAGGATTATTGATGACCGACATGTAAATGCACTCCTGGAATCGTCAATCATGGAAATCGCTCTGGGACCCAAAACTGTGAGTAATAGTGCACGAAACGGACCAGAATTAGCCAAAATTGATAGTGTTGATGACCACACGTAAACGCGCCCCGAGATTGGTCAATCGTGGAAATCACTTCGGGACCCCAAAACTAAGTATAGTCCAAGAAACGGGCCAGAATCGACCCAAACAATGAGTTTTGAACACCCACACATAGCACACCTTGGGGTTCGACAACCATGGAAAGCGTTTTGGGACCCCAAACTGGTGAGTAATAGTCCATTAAAGAGCCCAGAATCGGACAAACCTAGGATTAGTGATGACCGACACGTAAACGCATCCAAGGGTTCGTTAATCATGAAAATCACTCCGGGACCCCAAAATAGTGAGTAATAGTCGATGAAACAGGCCAGAATCGGGCAAAACTGCGAGTCTTGGCGACCGACACGTAATCGCACCTTGGGGTTCAACAACTGTGGAAATCGCTTCGGGACCTCAAAACAGTGAGTAATAGTCCACGAAACGAGTCAGAATTGGCCAAAACTATGAGTGTTGACGACGGACACGTAAATGCACTCCTGGGATCGTCCATCGTGGAAATCGCTCTGGGACCCAAAACAGTGAGTAATAGTGCATGAAACGGACCAGAATTGGCTGAAATTGAGAGTGTTGATGACCACATGTAAACGCACCCCGAGGTTCGACAATCGTGGAAATCACTTCGGGACCCCAAAACTAAGTATAGTCCAAGAAACGGGCCAAAATCGACCCAAACTACGAGTTTTGAACACCCACACATACCACACCTTGGGGTTCGACAACCATGGAAAGCGTTTTGGGACCCCAAACTAGTGAGTAATAGTCCATGAAAGAGCCCAGAATCGGACAAACCTAGGATTAGTGATGACCGACACGTAAGCGCACCCAAGGTTTCGTTAATCGTGAAAATCACTCCGGGGCCCCAAAATAATGAGTAATAGTCCACGGAACAGGCTAGAATCGGGCAAAACTGCGAGTGTTGATGACCGACACGTAATCGCACCTTGGGGTTCAACAACTGTGGAAATCACTTCGGGACCCCAAAACGGTGAGTAATAGTCCACGAAATGGGTCTGAATTGGCCAAAACAATGAGTGTTGACGACGGACACGTAAATGCACTCCTTGGATCGTCAATCGTGGAAATCGCTCTGGGACCCAAAACGGTGAGTAATAGTGCACGAAATGGACCAGAATTGGCCGAAATTGAGAGTGTTGATGACCACATGTAAACGCACCCCGGGATTTGTCAATCGTGGAAATCACTTCGGGACCGCAAAACTAAGTATAGTCAAAGAAACGGGCCAGAATCGACCCAAACTACGAGTTTTGAACACCCACATATAGCACACCTTGGGGTTCGACAACCATGGAAAGCATTTTCGGACCCTAAAACGGTGAGTGATTGTCCATGAAAGAGCCCAGAATCGGACAAACCTAGGATTATTGATGACCAACACGTAAACGCACTCAGGGGTTCGTTAATCATGGAAATCACTCCAGGACCCCAAAATAGTGAGTAATAGTCCACGAAACGGGTCAGAATCGAGCAAAACTGCGAGTGTTGACGACCGACACGTATGCGCACCTTGGGGTTGACCGACTGTGGAAATCGCTTCGGGACCCCAAAACGGTGAGTAATAGTCCACGAAACGGGTCAGAATTGGCCAAAATTGTGAGTGTTGACGACGGACACGTTAATACACTCCTGGGATCGTCAATCATGGAAATGGCTCTGGGACCCAAAGCGGTGAGTAATAGTGCACGAAACGGACCAGAATTGGCCGAAATTGAGAGTGTTGATGACCACACGTAAACGCACCCCGAGATTTGTCAATCGTGGAAATCCCTTTGGGAACCCAAAACTAAGTATCATCCAAGAAACGGGCCAGAATCGACCCAAACTATGAGTTTTGAACACCCACACATAGCACACCTTGGGGTTCGACAACCATGGAAAGTGTTTTGGGACCCCAAAATGGTGAGTAATAGTCCATGAAAGAGCCCAGAGTCGGACAAACCTAGGATTATTGATGACTGACACATAAACGCACACAGGGGTTCGTTAATCGTGGAAATCACTCCAGGACCCCAAAATAGTGAGTAATAGTCCACGAAACGGGTCAGAATCGACCAAACCTACGAGTGTTGACGACCGACACGTAAGCGCACCTTGGGGTTGAACGACTGTGGAAATCACTTCGGGACCCGAAAACGGTGAGTAATAGTCCACGAAACGGGTCAGAATTGGCCAAAACTATGAGTGTTGAGGATGGACACGTTAATGCACTCCTGGGATCGTCAATCATGGAAATGGATCTGGGACCCAAAATGGTGAGTAATAGTGCATGAAACGGACCAGAATTGGCCGAAATTGAGAGTGTTGATGACCATACGTAAACGCACCCCGGGATTGGTCAATCGTGGAAATCACTTCGGGACCCCAAAACTAAGTATAGTCCAAGAAACGGGCCAGAATCGACCCAAACAACGAGTTTTGAACACCCACACATAGCACACCTTGGGGTTCGACAACCATGGAAAGCGTTTTGGGACCCCAAAACGGTGAGTAATAGTCCATGAAAGAGCCCAGAATCGGACAAACCTAGGAATAGTGATGACCGACACGTAAACGCACTCAGGGATTCGTTAATCGTGAAAATCACTCTAGGGCCCCAAAATAGTGAGTAATAGTCCACGAAACGGGTCAGAATCGGCCAAAACTGCGAGTGTTGACGAGCGACACGTAAGCGCACCTTGGGGTTGAACGACTGTGGAAATCGCTTTGGGACCCCAAAACGGTGAGTAATAGTCCACGAAACGGGTCAGAATTGGCCAAAACTGTGAGTGTTGACGATGGACACGTTAATGCACTCCTCGGATCGTGAATCATGGAAATGGCTCTGTGACCCAAAACTGTGAGTAATAGTGCACGAAACGGACCAGAATTGGCCAAAATTGATAGTGTTGATGACCACACGTAAACGCACCCTGAGATTGGTCAATCGTGGAAATCACTTCGGGACCCCAAAACTAAGTATAGTCCAAGAAACGGGCCAAAATCGACCCAAACTACGAGTTTTGAACACCCACACATACCACACCTTGGGGTTCGACAACCATGGAAAGCGTTTTGGGACCCCAAACTAGTGAGTAATAGTCCATGAAAAAGCCCAGAATCGGACAAACCTAGGATTAGTGATGACCGACACGTAAGCGCACCCAAGGGTTCGTTAATCGTGAAAATCACTCCGGGGCGACAAAATAATGAGTAATAGTCCACGAAACAGGCCAAAATCGGGCAAAACTGCGAGTGTTGATGACCGACACGTAATCGCACCTTGGGGTTCAACAACTGTGGAAATCACTTCAGGACCCCAAAACGGTGAGTAATAGTCCACGAAATGGGTCTGAATTGGCCAAAACAATGAGTGTTGACGACGGACACGTAAATGCACTCCTTGGATCGTCAATCGTGGAAATCGCTCTGGGACCCAAAACGGTGAGTAATAGTGCACGAAACGGACAGAATTGGCCGAAATTGAGAGTGTTGATGACCACATGTAAACGCACCCCGAGATTTGTCAATCGTGGAAATCACTTCGGGACCGCAAAACTAAGTATAGTCAAAGAAACGGGCCAGAATCGACCCAAACTACGAGTTTTGAACACCCACATATAGCACACCTTGGGGTTCGACAACCATGGAAAGCATTTTGGGACCCTAAAACGGTGAGTAATTGTCCATGAAAGAGCCCAGAATCGGACAAACCTAGGATTATTGATGACCAACACGTAAACGCACTCAAGGGTTCGTTAATCATGGAAATCACTCCAGGACCCCAAAATAGTGAGTAATAGTCCACGAAACGGGTCAGAATCGAGCAAAACTGCGAGTGTTGGCGACCGACACGTATGCGCACCTTGGGGTTGACCGACTGTGGAAATCGTTTCGGGACCCCAAAACGGTGAGTAATAGTCCACGAAACGGGTCAGAATTTGCCAAAATTGTGAGTGTTGACGACGGACACGTTAATACACTCCTGGGATCGTTAATCATGGAAATGGCTTTGGCACCCAAAGCGGTGAGTAATAGTGCACGAAACGGACCAGAATTGGCCAAAATTGAGAGTGTGGATGACCACACGTAAACGCACCCCGAGATTTGTCAATCGTGGAAATCCCTTCGGGACCCCAAAACTAAGTATCGTCCATGAAACGGGCCAGATTCGACCCAAACTATGAGTTTTGAACACCCACATATAGCACACCTTGGGGTTCGACAACCATGGAAAGCATTTTGGGACCCTAAAACGGTGAGTAATTGTCCATGAAAGAGCCCAGAATCGGACAAACCTAGGATTATTGATGACCAACACGTAAACGCACTCAGGGGTTCGTTAATCATGGAAATCACTCCAGGACCCCAAAATAGTGAGTAATAGTCCACGAAACGGGTCAGAATCGAGCAAAACTGCGAGTGTTGACGAGCGACATGTAAGCGCACCTTGGGGTTGAACGACTGTGGAAATCGCTTCGGGACCCCAAAACGGTGAGTAATAGTCCACGAAATGGGTCAGAATTGGCCAAAACTGTGAGTGTTGACGATGGACACATTAATGCACTCCTCGGATCGTGAATCATGGAAATGGCTCTGTGACCCAAAACTGTGAGTAATAGTGCACGAAACGGACCAGAATTGGCCAAAATTGATAGTGTTGATGACCACACATAAACGCACCCTGAGATTGGTCAATCGTGGAAATCACTTCGGGACCCCAAAACTAAGTATAGTCCAAGAAACGGGCCAAAATCGACCCAAACTACGAGTTTTGAACACCCACACATACCACACCTTGGGGTTTGACAACCATGGAAAGCGTTTTGGGACCCCAAACTAGTGAGTAATAGTCCATGAAAGAGCCCAGAATCGGACAAACCTAGGATTAGTGATGACCGACACGTAAGCGCACCCAAGGGTTCGTTAATCGTGAAAATCACTCCGGGGCGACAAAATAATGAGTAATAGTCCACGAATCAGGCCCAAATCGGGCAAAACTGCGAGTGTTGATGACCGACACGTAATCGCACCTTGGGGTTCAACAACTGTGGAAATCACTTCGAGGCCCCAAAACGGTGAGTAATAGTCCATGAAATGGGTCTGAATTGGCCAAAACAATGAGTGTTGACGACGGACACGTAAATTCACTCCTGGGATCGTCAATCGTGGAAATCGCTCTGGGACCCAAAACGGTGAGTAATAGTGCACGAAACGGACCAGAATTGGCTGAAATTGAGAGTGTTGATGACCACATGTAAACGCACCCCGAGATTTGTTAATCGTGGAAATCACTTCGGGGCCGCAAAACTAAGTATAGTCCAAGAAACGTGCCAGAATCGACCCAAACTACGAGTTTTGAACACCCACATATAGCACACCTTGGGGTTCGACAACCATGGAAAGCATTTTGGGACCCTAAAACGGTGAGTAATTGTCCATGAAAGAGCCCAGAATCGGACAAACCTAGGATTATTGATGACCAACACGTAAACGCACTCAGGGGTTCGTTAATCATGGAAATCACTCCAGGACCCCAAAATAGTGAGTAATAGTCCACGAAACGGGTCAGAATCGGCCAAAACTGCGAGTGTTGACGAGCGACACGTAAGCGCACCTTGGGGTTGAACGACTGTGGAAATCGCTTCGGGACCCCAAAACGGTGAGTAATAGTCCACGAAACGGGTCAGAATTGGCCAAAACTGTGAATGTTGACGATGGACACGTTAATGCACTCCTCGGATCGTGAATCATGGAAATGGCTCTGTGACCCAAAATTGTGAGTAATAGTGCACGAAACGGACCAGAATTGGCCAAAATTGATAGTGTTGATGACCACACGTAAACGCACCCTGAGATTGGTCAATCGTGGAAATCACTTCGGGACCCCAAAACTAAGTATAGTCCAAGAAACGGGCCAAAATTGACCCAAACTACGAGTTTTGAACACCCACACATACCACACCTTGGGGTTCGACAACCATGGAAAGCGTTTTGGGACCCCAAACTAGTGAGTAATAGTCCATGAAAGAGCCCAGAATCGGACAAACCTAGGATTAGTGATGACCGACACGTAAGCGCACCCAAGGGTTCGTTAATCGTGAAAATCACTCCGGGGCGACAAAATAATGAGTAATAGTCCACGAAACAGGCCAAAATCGGGCAAAACTGCGAGTGTTGATGACCGACACGTAATCGCACCTTGGGGTTCAACAACTGTGGAAATCACTTCGGGGCCCCAAAACGGTGAGTAACAGTCCACGAAATGGGTCTGAATTGGCCAAAACAATGAGTGTTGACGACGGACACGTAAATTCACTCCTGGGATCGTCAATCGTGGAAATCGCTCTGGGACCCAAAACGGTGAGTAATAGTGCACGAAACGGACCAGAATTGGCTGAAATTGAGAGTGTTGATGACCACATGTAAACGCACCCCGAGATTTGTTAATCGTGGAAATCACTTCGGGGCCGCAAAACTAAGTATAGTCCAAGAAACGTGCCAGAATCGACCCAAACTACGAGTTTTGAACACCCACATATAGCACAACTTGGGGTTCGACAACCATGGAAAGCATTTTGGGACCCTAAAACGGTGAGTAATTGTCCATGAAAGAGCCCAGAATCGGACAAACCTAGGATTATTGATGACCAACACGTAAACGCACTCAGGGGTTCGTTAATCATGGAAATCACTCCAGGACCCCAAAATAGTGAGTAATAGTCCACGAAACGGGTCAGAATCGAGCAAAACTGCGAGTGTTGACGAGCGACACGTAAGCGCACCTTGGGGTTGAACGACTGTGGAAATCGCTTCGGGACCCCAAAACGGTGAGTAATAGTCCACGAAATGGGTCAGAATTGGCCAAAACTGTGAGTGTTGACGATGGACACATTAATGCACTCCTCGGATCGTGAATCATGGAAATGGCTCTGTGTCCCAAAACTGTGAGTAATAGTGCACGAAACGGACCAGAATTGGCCAAAATTGATAGTGTTGATGACCACACGTAAACGCACCCTGAGATTGGTCAATCGTGGAAATCACTTCGGGACCCCAAAACTAAGTATAGTCCAAGAAACGGGCCAAAATCGACCCAAACTACGAGTTTTGAACACCCACACATACCACACCTTGGGGTTTGACAACCATGGAAAGCGTTTTGGGACCCCAAACTAGTGAGTAATAGTCCATGAAAGAGCCCAGAATCGGACAAACCTAGGATTAGTGATGACCGACACGTAAGCGCACCCAAGGGTTCATTAATCGTGAAAATCACTCTGGGGCGACAAAATAATGAGTAATAGTCCACGAATCAGGCCCAAATCGGGCAAAACTGCGAGTGTTGATGACCGACACGTAATCGCACCTTGGGGTTCAACAACTGTGGAAATCACTTCGAGGCCCCAAAACGGTGAGTAATAGTCCATGAAATGGGTCTGAATTGGCCAAAACAATGAGTGTTGACGACGGACACGTAAATTCACTCCTGGGATCGTCAATCGTGGAAATCGCTCTGGGACCCAAAACAGTGAGTAATAGTGCACGAAACGGACCAGAATTGGCTGAAATTGAGAGTGTTGATGACCACATGTAAATGCACCCCGAGATTTGTCAATCGTGGAAATCCCTTCGGGACCCCAAAACTAAGTATCGTCCAAGAAACGGGCCAGAATCGACCCAAACTATGAGTTTTGAACACCCACACATAGCACACCTTGGGGTTCAACAACCATGGAAAGCGTTTTGGGACCCCAAAATGGTGAGTAATAGTCCATGAAAGAGCCCAGAGTCGGACAAACCTAGGATTATTGATGACCGACATGTAAACGCACACAGGGGTTCGTTAATCGTGGAAATCACTCCAGGACCCCAAAATAGTGAGTAATAGTCCACGAAACGGGTCAGAATCGACCAAACCTACGAGTGTTGACGACCGACACGTAAGCGCACCTTGGGGTTGAACGACTGTGGAAATCACTTCGGGACCCGAAAACGGTGAGTAATAGTCCACGAAATGGGTCAGAATTGGCCAAAACTATGAGTGTTGATGATGGACACGTTAATGCACTCCTGGGATCGTCAGTCATGGAAATGGATCTGGGACCCAAAATGGTGAGTAATAGTGCATGAAACGGACCAGAATTGGCCGAAATTGAGAGTGTTGATGACCATACGTAAACGCACCCCGGGATTGGTCAATCGTGGAAATCACTTCGGGACCCCAAAACTAAGTATAGTCCAAGAAACGGGCCAGAATCGACCCAAACAACGAGTTTTGAACACCCACACATAGCACACCTTGGGGTTCGACAACCATGGAAAGCGTTTTGGGACCCCAAAACGGTGAGTAATAGTCCATGAAAGAGCCCAGAATCGGACAAACCTAGGAATAGTGATGACCGACATGTAAACGCACTCAGTTATTCGTTAATCGTGAAAATCACTCTAGGGCCCCAAAATAGTGAGTAATAGTCCACGAAACGGGTCAGAATCGGCCAAAACTGCGAGTGTTGACGAGCGACACGTAAGCGCACCTCGGGGTTGAACGACTGTGGAAATCGCTTCGGGACCCCAAAACGGTGAGTAATAGTCCACGAAACAGGTCAGAATTGGCCAAAACTGTGAGTGTTGACGATGGACACGTTAATGCACTCCTCGGATCGTGAATCATGGAAATGGCTCTGTGACCCAAAACTGTGAGTAATAGTGCACGAAATGGACCAGAATTGGCCAAAATTGATAGTGTTGATGACCACACGTAAACGCACCCTGAGATTGGTCAATCGTGGAAATCACTTCGGGACCCCAAAACTAAGTATAGTCCAAGAAACGGGCCAAAATCGACCCAAACTACGAGTTTTGAACACCCACACATACCACACCTTGGGGTTCGACAACCATGGAAAGCGTTTTGGGACCCCAAACTAGTGAGTAATAGTCCATGAAAGAGCCCAAAATCGGACAAACCTAGGATTAGTGATGACCGACACGTAAGCGCACCCAAGGGTTCGTTAATCGTGAAAATCACTCCGGGGCGACAAAATAATGAGTAATAGTCCACGAAACAGGCCAAAATCGGGCAAAACTGCGAGTGTTGATGACCGACACGTAATCGCACCTTGGGGTTCAACAACTGTGGAAATCACTTCGGGGCCCCAAAACGGTGAGTAATAGTCCACGAAACGGGTCAGAATTGGCCAAAATTGTGAGTGTTGACGACGGACACGTTAATACACTCCTGGGATCGTTAATCATGGAAATGGCTCTGGCACCCAAAGCGGTGAGTAATAGTGCACGAAACGGACCAGAATTGGCCAAAATTGAGAGTGTGGATGACCACACGTAAACGCACCCCGAGATTTGTCAATCATGGAAATCCCTTCGGGACCCCAAAACTAAGTATCGTCCAAGAAACGGGCCAGAATCGACCCAAACTATGAGTTTTGAACACCCACACATAGCACACCTTGGGGTTCAACAACCATGGAAAGCGTTTTGGGACCCCAAAATGGTGAGTAATAGTCCATGAAAGAGCCCAGAGTCGGACAAACCTAGGATTATTGATGACCGACACGTAAACGCACACAGGGGTTCGTTAATCGTGGAAATCACTCCAGGACCCCAAAATAGTGAGTAATAGTCCACGAAACGGGTCAGAATCGACCAAACCTACGAGTGTTGACGACCGACACGTAAGCGCAGCTTGGGGTTGAACGACTGTGGAAATCACTTCGGGACCCGAAAACGGTGAGTAATAGTCCACGAAACGGGTCAGAATTGGCCAAAACTATGAGTGTTGATGATGGACACGTTAATGCACTCCTGGGATCGTCAATCATGGAAATGGATCTGGGACCCAAAATGGTGAGTAATAGTGCACGAAACGGACCAGAATTGGCCAAAATTGATAGTGTTGATGACCACACGTAAACGCACCCTGAGATTGGTCAATCGTGGAAATCACTTCGGGACCCCAAAACTAAGTATAGTCCAAGAAACGGGCCAAAATCGACCCAAACTACGAGTTTTGAACACCCACACATACCACACCTTGGGGTTCGACAACCATGGAAAGCGTTTTGGGACCCCAAACTAGTGAGTAATAGTCCATGAAAGAGCCCAGAATCGGACAAACCTAGGATTAGTGATGACCGACACGTAAGCGCACCCAAGGGTTCGTTAATCGTGAAAATCACTCCGGGGCGACAAAATAATGAGTAATAGTCCACGAAACAGGCCAAAATCGGGCAAAACTGCGAGTGTTGATGACCGACACGTAATCGCACCTTGGGGTTCAACAACTGTGGAAATCACTTCGGGGCCCCAAAACGGTGAGTAATAGTCCACGAAATGGGTCTGAATTGGCCAAAACAATGAGTGTTGACGGCGGACACGTAAATTCACTCCTGGGATCGTCAATCGTGGAAATCGCTCTGGGACCCAAAACGGTGAGTAATAGTGCACGAAACGGACCAGAATTGGCTGAAATTGAGAGTGTTGATGACCACATGTAAACGCACCCCGAGATTTGTCAATCGTGGAAATCACTTCGGGACCGCAAAACTAAGTATAGTCCAAGAAACGTGCCAGAATCGACCCAAACTACGAGTTTTGAACACCCACATATAGCACACCTTGGGGTTCGACAACCATGGAAAGCATTTTGGGACCCTAAAACGGTGAGTAATTGTCCATGAAAGAGCCCAGAATCGGACAAACCTAGGATTATTGATGACCAACACGTAAACGCACTCAGGGGTTCGTTAATCATGGAAATCACTCCAGGACCCCAAAATAGTGAGTAATAGTCCACGAAACGGGTCAGAATCGAGCAAAACTGCGAGTGTTGACGAGCGACACGTAAGCGCACCTTGGGGTTGAACGACTGTGGAAATCGCTTCGGGACCCCAAAACGGTGAGTAATAGTCCACGAAATGGGTCAGAATTGGCCAAAACTGTGAGTGTTGACGATGGACACATTAATGCACTCCTCGGATCGTGAATCATGGAAATGGCTCTGTGACCCAAAACTGTGAGTAATAGTGCACGAAACGGACCAGAATTGGCCAAAATTGATAGTGTTGATGACCACACGTAAACGCACCCTGAGATTGGTCAATCGTGGAAATCACTTCGGGACCCCAAAACTAAGTATAGTCCAAGAAACGGGCCAAAATCGACCCAAACTACGAGTTTTGAACACCCACACATACCACACCTTGGGGTTTGACAACCATGGAAAGCGTTTTGGGACCCCAAACTAGTGAGTAATAGTCCATGAAAGAGCCCAGAATCGGACAAACCTAGGATTAGTGATGACCGACACGTAAGCGCACCCAAGGGTTCGTTAATCGCGAAAATCACTCCGGGGCGACAAAATAATGAGTAATAGTCCACGAATCAGGCCCAAATCAGGCAAAACTGCGAGTGTTGATGACCGACACGTAATCGCACCTTGGGGTTCAACAACTGTGGAAATCACTTCGAGGCCCCAAAACAGTGAGTAATAGTCCATGAAATGGGTCTGAATTGGCCAAAACAATGAGTGTTGACGACGGACATGTAAATTCACTCCTGGGATCGTCAATCGTGGAAATCGCTCTGGGACCCAAAACGGTGAGTAATAGTGCACGAAACGGACCAGAATTGGCTGAAATTGAGAGTGTTGATGACCACATGTAAACGCACCCCGAGATTTGTCAATCGTGGAAATCACTTCGGGACCGCAAAACTAAGTATAGTCCAAGAAACGGGCCAGAATCGACCCAAACTACGAGTTTTGAACACCCACATATAGCACACCTTGGGGTTCGACAACCATGGAAAGCATTTTGGGACCCTAAAACGGTGAGTAATTGTCCATGAAAGAGCCCAGAATCGGACAAACCTAGGATTATTGATGACCAACACGTAAACGCACTCAGGGGTTCGTTAATCATGGAAATCACTCCAGGACCCCAAAATAGTGAGTAATAGTCCACGAAACGGGTCAGAATCGAGCAAAACTGCGAGTGTTGACGACCGACACGTATGCGCACCTTGGGGTTGACCGACTGTGGAAATCGCTTCGGGGCCCCAAAACGGTGAGTAATAGTCCACGAAACGGGTCAGAATTGGCCAAAATTGTGAGTGTTGACGACAGACACGTTAATACACTCCTGGGATCGTCAATCATGGAAATGGTTCTGGCACCCAAAGCGGTGAGTAATAGTGCATGAAACGGACCAGAATTGGCCGAAATTGAGAGTGTTGATGACCACACATAAATGCACCCCGAGATTTGTCAATCGTGGAAATCCCTTCGGGACCCCAAAACTAAGTATCGTCCAAGAAACGGGCCAGAATCGACCCAAACTATGAGTTTTGAACACCCACACGTAGCACACCTTGGGGTTCGACAACCATGGAAAGCGATTTGGGACCCCAAAATGGTGAGTAATAGTCCATGAAAGATCCCAGAGTCGGACAAACCTAGGATTATTGATGACTGACACGTAATCGCACCTTGGGGTTCAACAACTGTGGAAATCACTTCGGGGCCCCAAAACGGTGAGTAATAGTCCACGAAATGGGTCTGAAATGGCCAAAACAATGAGTGTTGATGACGGACACGTAAATGCACTCCTTGGATCGTCAATCGTGGAAATCGCTCTGGGACCCAAAACGGTGAGTAATAGTGCACGAAACGGACCAGAATTGGCCGAAATTGAGAGTGTTGATGACCACATGTAAACGCACCCCGAGATTTGTCAATCATGGAAATCACTTCGGGACCGCAAAACTAAGTATAGTCCAAGAAACGGGCCAGAATCGACCCAAACTACGAGTTTTGAACACCCACATATAGCACACCTTGGGGTTCGACAACCATGGAAAGCATTTTGGGACCCTAAAACGGTGAGTAATTGTCCATGAAAGAGCCCAGAATCGGACAAACCTAGGATTAGTGATGACCGACACGTAAGCGCACCCAAGGGTTCGTTAATCGTGAAAATCACTCCGGGGCGACAAAATAATGAGTAATAGTCCACGAATCAGGCCCAAATCGGGCAAAACTGCGAGTGTTGATGACCGACACGTAATCGCACCTTGGGGTTCAACAACTGTGGAAATCACTTCGGGGCCCCAAAACGGTGAGTAATAGTCCACGAAATGGGTCTGAATTGGCCAAAACAATGAGTGTTGACGACGGACACGTAAATTCACTCCTGGGATCGTCAATCGTGGAAATCGCTCTGGGACCCAAAACGGTGAGTAATAGTGCACGAAACGGACCAGAATTGGCTGAAATTGAGAGTGTTGATGACCACATGTAAACGCACCCCGAGATTTGTCAATCGTGGAAATCACTTCGGGACCGCAAAACTAAGTATAGTCCAAGAAACGTGCCAGAATCGACCCAAACTACGAGTTTTGAACACCCACATATAGCACACCTTGGGGTTCGACAACCATGGAAAGCATTTTGGGACCCTAAAACTGTGAGTAATTGTCCATGAAAGAGCCCAGAATCGGACAAACCTAGGATTATTGATGACCAACACGTAAACGCACTCAGGGGTTCGTTAATCATGGAAATCACTCCAGGACCCCAAAATAGTGAGTAATAGTCCACGAAACGGGTCAGAATCGAGCAAAACTGCGAGTGTTGACGAGCGACACGTAAGCGCACCTTGGGGTTGAACGACTGTGGAAATTGCTTCGGGACCCCAAAACAGTGAGTAATAGTCCACGAAATGGGTCAGAATTGGCCAAAACTGTGAGTGTTGACGATGGACACATTAATGCACTCCTCGGATCGTGAATCATGGAAATGGCTCTGTGACCCAAAACTGTGAGTAATAGTGCACGAAACGGACCAGAATTGGCCAAAATTGATAGTGTTGATGACCACACGTAAACGCACCCTGAGATTGGTCAATCGTGGAAATCACTTCGGGACCCCAAAACTAAGTATAGTCCAAGAAACGGGCCAAAATCGACCCAAACTACGAGTTTTGAACACCCACACATACCACACCTTGGGGTTTGACAACCATGGAAAGCGTTTTGGGACCCCAAACTAGTGAGTAATAGTCCATGAAAGAGCCCAGAATCGGACAAACCTAGGATTAGTGATGACCGACACGTAAGCGCACCCAAGGGTTCGTTAATCGTGAAAATCACTCCGGGGCGACAAAATAATGAGTAATAGTCCACGAATCAGGCCCAAATCGGGCAAAACTGCGAGTGTTGATGACCGACACGTAATCGCACCTTGGGGTTCAACAACTGTGGAAATCACTTCGAGGCCCCAAAACGGTGAGTAATAGTCCACGAAATGGGTCTGAATTGGCCAAAACAATGAGTGTTGACGACGGACACGTAAATTCACTCCTGGGATCGTCAATCGTGGAAATCGCTCTAGGACCCAAACCGGTGAGTACTAGTGCACGAAACGGACCAGAATTGGCTGAAATTGAGAGTGTTGATGACCACATGTAAACGCACCCCGAGATTTGTCAATCGTGGAAATCACTTCGGGACCGCAAAACTAAGTATAGTCCAAGAAACGGGCCAGAATCGACCCAAACTACGAGTTTTGAACACCCACATATAGCACACCTTGGGGTTCGACAACCATGGAAAGCATTTTGGGACCCTAAAACGGTGAGTAATTGTCCATGAAAGAGCCCAGAATCGGACAAACCTAGGATTATTGATGACCAACACGTAAACGCACTCAGGGGTTCGTTAATCATGGAAATCACTCCAGGACCCCAAAATAGTGAGTAATAGTCCACGAAACGGGTCAGAATCGAGCAAAACTGCGAGTGTTGACGACCGACACGTATGCGCACCTTGGGGTTGACCGACTGTGGAAATCGCTTCGGGGCCCCAAAACGGTGAGTAATAGTCCACGAAACGGGTCAGAATTGGCCAAAATTGTGCGTGTTGACGACAGACACGTTAATACACTCCTGGGATCGTCAATCATGGAAATGGTTCTGGCACCCAAAGCGGTGAGTAATAGTGCATGAAACGGACCAGAATTGGCCGAAATTGAGAGTGTTGATGACCACACATAAATGCACCCCGAGATTTGTCAATCGTGGAAATCCCTTCGGGACCCCAAAACTAAGTATCGTCCAAGAAACGGGCCAGAATCGACCCAAACTATGAGTTTTGAACACCCACACGTAGCACACCTTGAGGTTCGACAACCATGGAAAGCGTTTTGGGACCCCAAAATGGTGAGTAATAGTCCATGAAAGAGCCCAGAGTCGGACAAACCTAGGATTATTGATGACCGACACGTAATCGCACCTTGGGGTTCCATAACTGTGGAAATCACTTCGGGGCCCCAAAACGGTGAGTAATAGTCCACGAAATGGGTCTGAAATGGCCAAAACAATGAGTGTTGATGACGGACATGTAAATGCACTCCTTGGATCGTCAATCGTGGAAATCGCTCTGGGACCCAAAACGGTGAGTAATGGTGCACGAAACGGACCAGAATTGGCCGAAATTGAGAGTGTTGATGACCACATGTAAACGCACCCCGAGATTTGTCAATCATGGAAATCACTTCGGGACCGCAAAACTAAGTATAGTCCAAGAAACGGGCCAGAATCGACCCAAACTACGAGTTTTGAACACCCACATATAGCACACCTTGGGGTTCGACAACCATGGAAAGCATTTTGGGACCCTAAAACGGTGAGTAATTGTCCATGAAAGAGCCCAGAATCGGACAAACCTAGGATTAGTGATGACCGACACGTAAGCGCACCCAAGGGTTTGTTAATCGTGAAAATCACTCCGGGGCGACAAAATAATGAGTAATAGTCCACGAATCAGGCCCAAATCGGGCAAAACTGCGAGTGTTGATGACCGACACGTAATCGCACCTTGGGGTTCAACAACTGTGGAAATCACTTCGGGGCCCCAAAACGGTGAGTAATAGTCCACGAAATGGGTCTGAATTGGCCAAAACAATGAGTGTTGACGACGGACACGTAAATTCACTCCTGGGATCGTCAATCGTGGAAATCGCTCTGGGACCCAAAACGGTGAGTAATAGTGCACGAAACGGACCAGAATTGGCTGAAATTGAGAGTGTTGATGACCACATGTAAACGCACCCCGAGATTTGTCAATCGTGGAAATCGCTTCGGGACCGCAAAACTAAGTATAGTCCAAGAAACGTGCCAGAATCGACCCAAACTACGAGTTTTGAACACCCACATATAGCACACCTTGGGGTTCGACAACCATGGAAAGCATTTTGGGACCCTAAAAC
>NW_025228169.1:76690-81106 GCF_018294505.1 Triticum aestivum | reverse complement strand
GGACCCAAAACGGTGAGTAATAGTGCACGAAACGGACCAGAATTGGCCGAAATTGAGAGTGTTGATGACCACATGTAAACGCACCCCGAGATTTGTCAATCATGGAAATCACTTCGGGACCGCAAAACTAAGTATAGTCCAAGAAACGGGCCAGAATCGACCCAAACTACGAGTTTTGAACACCCACATATAGCACACCTTGGGGTTCGACAACCATGGAAAGCATTTTGGGACCCTAAAACGGTGAGTAATTGTCCATGAAAGAGCCCAGAATCGGACAAACCTAGGATTATTGATGACCAACACGTAAATGCACTCAAGGGTTCGTTAATCATGGAAATCACTCCAGGACCCCAAAATAGTGAGTAATAGTCCACGAAACGGGTCAGAATCGAGCAAAACTGCGAGTGTTGGCGACCGACACGTATGCGCACCTTGGGGTTGACCGACTGTGGAAATCGCTTCGGGACCCCAAAACGGTGAGTAATAGTCCACGAAACAGGTCAGAATTGGCCAAAATTGTGAGTGTTGACGACGGACACGTTAATACACTCCTGGGATCGTCAATCATGGAAATGGTTCTGGCACCCAAAGCGGTGTGTAATAGTGCATGAAACGGACCAGAATTGGCCGAAATTGAGAGTGTTGATGACCACACATAAATGCACCCCGAGATTTGTCAATCGTGGAAATCCCTTCGGGACCCCAAAACTAAGTATCGTCCAAGAAACGGGCCAGAATCGACCCAAACTATGAGTTTTGAACACCCACACGTAGCACACCTTGAGGTTCGACAACCATGGAAAGCGTTTTGGGACCCCAAAATGGTGAGTAATAGTCCATGAAAGAGCCCAGAGTCGGACAAACCTAGGATTATTGATGACCGACACGTAATCGCACCTTGGGGTTCAATAACTGTGGAAATCACTTCGGGGCCCCAAAACGGTGAGTAATAGTCCACGAAATGGGTCTGAAATGGCCAAAACAATGAGTGTTGATGACGGACACGTAAATGCACTCCTTGGATCGTCAATCGTGGAAATCGCTCTGGGACCCAAAACGGTGAGTAATGGTGCACGAAACGGACCAGAATTGGCCGAAATTGAGAGTGTTGATGACCACATGTAAACGCACCCCGAGATTTGTCAATCATGGAAATCACTTCGGGACCGCAAAACTAAGTATAGTCCAAGAAACGGGCCAGAATCGACCCAAACTACGAGTTTTGAACACCCACATATAGCACACCTTGGGGTTCGACAACCATGGAAAGCATTTTGGGACCCTAAAACGGTGAGTAATTGTCCATGAAAGAGCCCAGAATCGGACAAACCTAGGATTAGTGATGACCGACACGTAAGCGCACCCAAGGGTTCGTTAATCGTGAAAATCACTCCGGGGCGACAAAATAATGAGTAATAGTCCACGAATCAGGCCCAAATCGGGCAAAACTGCGAGTGTTGATGACCGACACGTAATCGCACCTTGGGGTTCAACAACTGTGGAAATCACTTCGGGGCCCCAAAACGGTGAGTAATAGTCCACGAAATGGGTCTGAATTGGCCAAAACAATGAGTGTTGACGACGGACACGTAAATTCACTCCTGGGATCGTCAATCGTGGAAATCGCTCTGGGACCCAAAACGGTGAGTAATAGTGCACGAAACGGACCAGAATTGGCTGAAATTGAGAGTGTTGATGACCACATGTAAACGCACCCCGAGATTTGTCAATCGTGGAAATCGCTTCGGGACCGCAAAACTAAGTATAGTCCAAGAAACGTGCCAGAATCGACCCAAACTACGAGTTTTGAACACCCACATATAGCACACCTTGGGGTTCGACAACCATGGAAAGCATTTTGGGACCCTAAAACAGTGAGTAATTGTCCATGAAAGAGCCCAGAATCGGACAAACCTAGGATTATTGATGACCAACACGTAAACGCACTCAGGGGTTCGTTAATCATGGAAATCACTCCAGGACCCCAAAATAGTGAGTAATAGTCCACGAAACGGGTCAGAATCGAGCAAAACTGCGAGTGTTGACAAGCGACACGTAAGCGCACCTTGGGGTTGAACGACTGTGGAAATTGCTTCGGGACCCCAAAACGGTGAGTAATAGTCCACGAAATGGGTCAGAATTGGCCAAAACTGTGAGTGTTGACGATGGACACATTAATGCACTCCTCGGATCGTGAATCATGGAAATGGCTCTGTGACCCAAAACTGTGAGTAATAGTGCACGAAACGGACCAGAATTGGCCAAAATTGATAGTGTTGATGACCACACGTAAACGCACCCTGAGATTGGTCAATCGTGGAAATCACTTCGGGACCCCAAAAATAAGTATAGTCCAAGAAACGGGCCAAAATCGACCCAAACTACGAGTTTTGAACACCCACACATACCACACCTTGGGGTTTGACAACCATGGAAAGCGTTTTGGGACCCCAAACTAGTGAGTAATAGTCCATGAAAGAGCCCAGAATCGGACAAACCTAGGATTAGTGATGACCGACACGTAAGCGCACCCAAGGGTTCGTTAATCGTGAAAATCACTCCGGGTCGACAAAATAATGAGTAATAGTCCACGAATCAGGCCCAAATCGGGCAAAACTGCGAGTGTTGATGACCGACACGTAATCGCACCTTGGGGTTCAACAACTGTGGAAATCACTTCGAGGCCCCAAAACGGTGAGTAATAGTCCACGAAATGGGTCTGAATTGGCCAAAACAATGAGTGTTGACGACGGACACGTAAATTCACTCCTGGGATCGTCAATCGTGGAAATCGCTCTAGGACCCAAACCGGTGAGTAATAGTGCACGAAACGGACCAGAATTGGCTGAAATTGAGAGTGTTGATGACCACATGTAAACGCACCCCGAGATTTGTCAATCGTGGAAATCACTTCGGGACCGCAAAACTAAGTATAGTCCAAGAAACGGGCCAGAATCGACCCAAACTACGAGTTTTGAACACCCACATATAGCACACCTTGGGGTTCGACAACCATGGAAAGCATTTTGGGACCCTAAAACGGTGAGTAATTGTCCATGAAAGAGCCCAGAATCGGACAAACCTAGGATTATTGATGACCAACACGTAAACGCACTCAGGGGTTCGTTAATCATGGAAATCACTCCAGGACCCCAAAATAGTGAGTAATAGTCCACGAAACGGGTCAGAATCGAGCAAAACTGCGAGTGTTGACGACCGACACGTATGCGCACCTTGGGGTTGACCGACTGTGGAAATCGCTTCGGGGCCCCAAAACGGTGAGTAATAGTCCACGAAACGGGTCAGAATTGGCCAAAATTGTGAGTGTTGACGACATTCACGTTAATACACTCCTGGGATCGTCAATCATGGAAATGGTTCTGGCACCCAAAGCGGTGAGTAATAGTGCATGAAACGGACCAGAATTGGCCGAAATTGAGAGTGTTGATGACCACACATAAATGCACCCCGAGATTTGTCAATCGTGGAAATCCCTTCGGGACCCCAAAACTAAGTATCGTCCAAGAAACGGGCCAGAATCGACCCAAACTATGAGTTTTGAACACCCACACGTAGCACACCTTGGGGTTCGACAACCATGGAAAGCGTTTTGGGACCCCAAAATGGTGAGTAATAGTCCATGAAAGAGCCCAGAGTCGGACAAACCTAGGATTATTGATGACCGACACGTAATCGCACCTTGGGGTTCAACAACTGTGGAAATCACTTCGGGGCCCCAAAACGGTGAGTAATAGTCCACGAAATGGGTCTGAAATGGCCAAAACAATGAGTGTTGATGACGGACACGTAAATGCACTCCTTGGATCGTCAATCGTGGAAATCGCTCTAGGACCCAAAACGGTGAGTAATAGTGCACGAAACGGACCAGAATTGGCCGAAATTGAGAGTGTTGATGACCACATGTAAACGCACCCCGAGATTTGTCAATCATGGAAATCACTTCGGGACCGCAAAACTAAGTATAGTCCAAGAAACGGGCCAGAATCGACCCAAACTACGAGTTTTGAACACCCACATATAGCACACCTTGGGGTTCGACAACCATGGAAAGCATTTTGGGACCCTAAAACGGTGAGTAATTGTCCATGAAAGAGCCCAGAATCGGACAAACCTAGGATTATTGATGACCAACACGTAAATGCACTCAAGGGTTCGTTAATCATGGAAATCACTCCAGGACCCCAAAATAGTGAGTAATAGTCCACGAAACGGGTCAGAATCGAGCAAAACTGCGAGTGTTGGCGACCGACACGTATGCGCACCTTGGGGTTGACCGACTGTGGAAATCGCTTCGGGACCCCAAAACGGTGAGTAATAGTCCACGAAACAGGTCAGAATTGGCCAAAATTGTGAGTGTTGACGACGGACACGTTAATACACTCCTGGGATCGT
>NW_025228169.1:63653-76275 GCF_018294505.1 Triticum aestivum | reverse complement strand
GTTAATCGTGAAAATCACTCCGGGGCGACAAAATAATGAGTAATAGTCCACGAATCAGGCCCAAATCGGGCAAAACTGCGAGTGTTGATGACCGACACGTAATCGCACCTTGGGGTTCAACAACTGTGGAAATCACTTCGGGGCCCCAAAACGGTGAGTAATAGTCCACGAAATGGGTCTGAATTGGCCAAAACAATGAGTGTTGACGACGGACACGTAAATTCACTCCTGGGATCGTCAATCGTGGAAATCGCTCTGGGACCCAAAACGGTGAGTAATAGTGCACGAAACGGACCAGAATTGGCTGAAATTGAGAGTGTTGATGACCACATGTAAACGCACCCCGAGATTTGTCAATCGTGGAAATCGCTTCGGGACCGCAAAACTAAGTATAGTCCAAGAAACGTGCCAGAATCGACCCAAACTACGAGTTTTGAACACCCACATATAGCACACCTTGGGGTTCGACAACCATGGAAAGCATTTTGGGACCCTAAAACAGTGAGTAATTGTCCATGAAAGAGCCCAGAATCGGACAAACCTAGGATTATTGATGACCAACACGTAAACGCACTCAGGGGTTCGTTAATCATGGAAATCACTCCAGGACCCCAAAATAGTGAGTAATAGTCCACGAAACGGGTCAGACTCGAGCAAAACTGCGAGCGTTGACAAGCGACACGTAAGCGCACCTTGGGGTTGAACGACTGTGGAAATTGCTTCGGGACCCCAAAACGGTGAGTAATAGTCCACGAAATGGGTCAGAATTGGCCAAAACTGTGAGTGTTGACGATGGACACATTAATGCACTCCTCGGATCGTGAATCATGGAAATGGCTCTGTGACCCAAAACTGTGAGTAATAGTGCACGAAACGGACCAGAATTGGCCAAAATTGATAGTGTTGATGACCACACGTAAACGCACCCTGAGATTGGTCAATCGTGGAAATCACTTCGGGACCCCAAAACTAAGTATAGTCCAAGAAACGGGCCAAAATCGACCCAAACTACGAGTTTTGAACACCCACACATACCACACCTTGGGGTTTGACAACCATGGAAAGTGTTTTGGGACCCCAAACTAGTGAGTAATAGTCCATGAAAGAGCCCAGAATCGGACAAACCTAGGATTAGTGATGACCGACACGTAAGCGCACCCAAGGGTTCGTTAATCGTGAAAATCACTCCGGGTCGACAAAATAATGAGTAATAGTCCACGAATCAGGCCCAAATCGGGCAAAACTGCGAGTGTTGATGACCGACACGTAATCGCACCTTGGGGTTCAACAACTGTGGAAATCACTTCGAGGCCCCAAAACGGTGAGTAATAGTCCACGAAATGGGTCTGAATTGGCCAAAACAATGAGTGTTGACGACGGACACGTAAATTCACTCCTGGGATCGTCAATCGTGGAAATCGCTCTAGGACCCAAACCGGTGAGTAATAGGGCACGAAACGGACCAGAATTGGCTGAAATTGAGAGTGTTGATGACCACATGTAAACGCACCCCGAGATTTGTCAATCGTGGAAATCACTTCGGGACCGCAAAACTAAGTATAGTCCAAGAAACGGGCCAGAATCGACCCAAACTACGAGTTTTGAACACCCACATATAGCACACCTTGGGGTTCGACAACCATGGAAAGCATTTTGGGACCCTAAAACGGTGAGTAATTGTCCATGAAAGAGCCCAGAATCGGACAAACCTAGGATTATTGATGACCAACACGTAAACGCACTCAGGGGTTCGTTAATCATGGAAATCACTCCAGGACCCCAAAATAGTGAGTAATAGTCCACGAAACGGGTCAGAATCGAGCAAAACTGCGAGTGTTGACGACCGACACGTATGCGCACCTTGGGGTTGACCGACTGTGGAAATCGCTTCGGGGCCCCAAAACGGTGAGTAATAGTCCACGAAACGGGTCAGAATTGGCCAAAATTGTGAGTGTTGACGACAGACACGTTAATACACTCCTGGGATCGTCAATCATGGAAATGGTTCTGGCACCCAAAGCGGTGAGTAATAGTGCATGAAACGGACCAGAATTGGCCGAAATTGAGAGTGTTGATGACCACACATAAATGCACCCCGAGATTTGTCAATCGTGGAAATCCCTTCGGGACCCCAAAACTAAGTATCGTGCAAGAAACGGGCCAGAATCGACCCAAACTATGAGTTTTGAACACCCACACGTAGCACACCTTGGGGTTCGACAACCATGGAAAGCGTTTTGGGACCCCAAAATGGTGAGTAATAGTCCATGAAAGAGCCCAGAGTCGGACAAACCTAGGATTATTGATGACCGACACGTAATCGCACCTTGGGGTTCAACAACTGTGGAAATCACTTCGGGGCCCCAAAACGGTGAGTAATAGTCCACGAAATGGGTCTGAAATGGCCAAAACAATGAGTGTTGATGACGGACACGTAAATGCACTCCTTGGATCGTCAATCGTGGAAATCGCTCTGGGACCCAAAACGGTGAGTAATAGTGCACGAAACGGACCAGAATTGGCCGAAATTGAGAGTGTTGATGACCACATGTAAACGCACCCCGAGATTTGTCAATCATGGAAATCACTTCGGGACCGCAAAACTAAGTATAGTCCAAGAAACGGGCCAGAATCGACCCAAACTACGAGTTTTGAACACCCACATATAGCACACCTTGGGGTTCGACAACCATGGAAAGCATTTTGGGACCCTAAAACGGTGAGTAATTGTCCATGAAAGAGCCCAGAATCGGACAAACCTAGGATTATTGATGACCAACACGTAAATGCACTCAAGGGTTCGTTAATCATGGAAATCACTCCAGGACCCCAAAATAGTGAGTAATAGTCCACGAAACGGGTCAGAATCGAGCAAAACTGCGAGTGTTGGCGACCGACACGTATGCGCACCTTGGGGTTGACCGACTGTGGAAATCGCTTCGGGACCCCAAAACGGTGAGTAATAGTCCACGAAACAGGTCAGAATTGGCCAAAATTGTGAGTGTTGACGACGGACACGTTAATACACTCCTGGGATCGTTAATCATGGAAATGGCTCTGGCACCCAAAGCGGTGAGTAATAGTGCACGAAACGGACCAGAATTGGCCGAAATTGAGAGTGTGGATGACCACACGTAAACGCACCCCGAGATTTGTCAATCGTGGAAATCCCTGCGGGACCCCAAAACTAAGTATCGTCCAAGAAACGGGCCAGAATCGACCCAAACTATGAGTTTTGAACACCCACACATAGCACACCTTGGGGTTCAACAACCATGGAAAGCGTTTTGGGACCCCAAAATGGTGAGTAATAGTCCATGAAAGAGCCCAGAGTCGGACAAACCTAGGATTATTGATGACCGACACGTAAACGCACTTAGGGGTTCGTTAATCGTGGAAATCACTCCAGGACCCCAAAATAGTGAGTAATAGTCCACGAAACGGGTCAGAATCGACCAAACCTACGAGTGTTGACGACCGACACGTAAGCGCACCTTGGGGTTGAACGACTGTGGAAATCACTTCGGGACCCGAAAACGGTGAGTAATAGTCCACGAAACGGGTCAGAATTGGCCAAAACTATGAGTGTTGATGACGGACACGTTAATGCACTCCTGGGATCGTCCATCATGGAAATGAATCTGGGACCCAAAATGGTGAGTAATAGTGCATGAAACGGACCAGAATTGGCCGAAATTAAGAGTGTTGATGACCATACGTAAACGCACCCCGGGATTGGTCAATCGTGGAAATCACTTCGGGACCCCAAAACTAAGTATAGTCCAAGAAACGGGCCAGAATCGACCCAAACAACGAGTTTTGAACACCCACACATAGCACACCTTGGGGTTCGACAACCATGGAAAGCGTTTTGGGACCCCAAAACGGTGAGTAATAGTCCATGAAAGAGCCCAGAATCGGACAAACCTAGGAATAGTGATGACCGACACGTAAACGCACTCAGGGATTCGTTAATCGTGAAAATCACTCTAGGGCCCCAAAATAGTGAGTAATAGTCCACGAAACGGGTCAGAATCGGCCAAAACTGCGAGTGTTGACGAGCGACACGTAAGCGCACCTTGGGGTTGAACGACTGTGGGAATCGCTTCGGGACCCCAAAACGGTGAGTAATAGTCCATGAAACGGGTCAGAATTGGCCAAAACTGTGAGTGTTGACGATGGACACGTTAATGCACTCCTCGGATCGTGAATCATGGAAATGGCTCTGTGACCCAAAACTGTGAGTAATAGTGCACGAAACGGACCAGAATTGGCCAAAATTGATAGTGTTGATGACCACACGTAAACGCACCCTGAGATTGGTCAATCATGGAAATCACTTCGGGACCCCAAAACTAAGTATAGTCCTAGAAACGGGCCAAAATCGACCCAAACTACGAGTTTTGAACACCCACACATACCACACCTTGGGGTTCGACAACCATGGAAAGCGTTTTGGGACCCCAAACTAGTGAGTAATAGTCCATCAAAGAGCCCAGAATCGGACAAACCTAGGATTAGTGATGACCGACACGTAAGCGCACCCAAGGGTTCGTTAATCGTGAAAATCACTCCGGGGAGACAAAATAATGAGTAATAGTCCACGAAACAGGGCAGAATCGGGCAAAACTGTGAGTGTCGATGACCGACACGTAATCGCACCTTGGGGTTCAACAACTGTGGAAATCACTTCGGGACCCCAAAACGGTGAGTAATAGTCCACTAAATGGGTCTGAATTGGCCAAAACAATGAGTGTTGACGACGGACACGTAAATGCACTCCTTGGATCGTTAATCATGGAAATCGCTCTGGGACCCAAAACGGTGAGTAATAGTGCACGAAACGGACCAGAATTGGCCGAAATTTAGAGGGTTGATGACCACATGTAAACACACCCCGAGATTTGTCAATCGTGGAAATCACTTCGGGACCGCAAAACTAAGTATAGTCCAAGAAACGTGCCAGAATCGACCCAAACTACGAGTTTTGAACACCCACATATAGCACACCTTGGGGTTCGACAACCATGGAAAGCATTTTGGGACCCTAAAACGGTGAGTAATTGTCCATGAAAGAGCCCAGAATCGGACAAACCTAGGATTATTGATGACCAACATGTAAACGCACTCAGGGGTTCGTTAATCATGGAAATCACTCCAGGACCCCAAAATAGTGAGTAATAGTCCACGAAACGGGTCAAAATCGAGCAAAACTGCGAGTGTTGACGACCGACACGTATGCGCACCTTGGGGATGACCGACTGTGGCAATCCCTTCGGGACCCCAAAACGGTGAGTAATAGTCCACGAAACGGGTCAGAATTGGCCAAAACTGTGAGTGATGACGACGGACACGTTAATACACTCCTGGGAACGTCAATCATGGAAATGGCTCTGGGACCCAAAGCGGTGAGTAATAGTGCACGAAACGGACCAGAATTGGCCGAAATTGAGAGTGTTGATGACCACACGTAAACGCACCCCGAGATTTGTCAATCGTGGAAATCCCTTCGGGACCCCAAAACTAAGTATCATCCAAGAAATGGGCCAGAATCGACCCAAACTATGAGTTTTGAACACCCACACATAGCACACCTTGGGGTTCGACAACCATGGAAAGCGTTTTGGGACCCCAAAATGGTGAGTAATAGTCCATGAAAGAGCCCAGAGTCGGACAAACCTAGGATTATTGATGACCGACACGTAAACGCACTCAGGGGTTCGTTAATCGTGGAAATCACTCCAGGACCCCAAAATAGTGAGTAATAGTCCACGAAACGGGTCAGAATCGACCAAACCTACGAGTGTTGACGACCGACACGTAAGCGCACCTTGGGGTTGAACGACTGTGGAAATCACTTCGGGACCCGAAAACGGTGAGTAATAGTCCACGAAACGGGTCAGAATTGGCCAAAACTATGAGTGTTGATGACGGACACGTTAATGCACTCCTGGGATCGTCAATCATGGAAATGAATCTGGGACCCAAAATGGTGAGTAATAGTGCATGAAACGGACCAGAATTGGCCGAAATTAAGAGTGTTGATGACCATACGTAAACGCACCCCGGGATTGGTCAATCGTGGAAATCACTTCGGGACCCCAAAACTAAGTATAGTCCAAGAAACGGGCCAGAATCGACCCAAACAACAAGTTTTGAACACCCACACATAGCACACCATGGGGTTCGACAACCATGGAAAGCGTTTTGGGACCCCAAAACGGTGAGTAATAGTCCATGAAAGAGCCCAGAATCGGACAAACCTAGGAATAGTGATGACCGACACGTAAACGCACTCAGGGATTCGTTAATCTTGAAAATCACTCTAGGGCCCCAAAATAGTGAGTAATAGTCCACGAAACGGGTCAGAATCGGCCAAAACTGCGAGTGTTGACGAGCGACACGTAAGCGCACCTTGGGGTTGAACGACTGTGGAAATCGCTTCGGGACCCCAAAACGGTGAGTAATAGTCCACGAAACGGGTCAGAATTGGCCAAAACTGTGAGTGTTGACGATGGACACGTTAATGCACTCCTCGGATCGTGAATCATGGAAATGGCTCTGTGACCCAAAACTGTGAGTAATAGTGCACGAAACGGACCAGAATTGGCCAAAATTGATAGTGTTGATGACCACACGTAAACGCACCCTGAGATTGGTCAATCATGGAAATCACTTCGGGACCCCAAAACTAAGTATAGTCCTAGAAACGGGCCAAAATCGACCCAAACTACGAGTTTTGAACACCCACACATACCACACCTTGGGGTTCGACAACCATGGAAAGCGTTTTGGGACCCCAAACTAGTGAGTAATAGTCCATGAAAGAGCCCAGAATCGGACAAACCTAGGATTAGTGATGACCGACACGTAAGCGCACCCAAGGGTTCGTTAATCGTGAAAATCACTCCGGGGAGACAAAATAATGAGTAATAGTCCACGAAACAGGCCAGAATCGGGCAAAACTGTGAGTGTCGATGACCGACACGTAATCGCACCTTGGGGTTCAACAACTGTGGAAATCACTTCGGGACCCCAAAACAGTGAGTAATAGTCCATGAAATGGGTCTGAATTGGCCAAAACAATGAGTGTTGACGACGGACACGTAAATGCACTCCTTGGATCGTTAATCGTGGAAATCGCTCTGGGACCCAAAATGGTGAGTAATAGTGCACGAAACGGACCAGAATTGGCCGAAATTTAGAGGGTTGATGACCACATGTAAACACACCCCGAGATTGGTCAATCGTGGAAATCACTTCGGGACCGCAAAACTAAGTATAGTCCAAGAAACGGGCCAGAATCGACACAAACTACGAGTTTTGAACACCTACATATAGCACACCTTGGGGTTCGACAACCATGGAAAGCATTTTGGGACCCTAAAACGGTGAGTAATTGTCCATGAAAGAGCCCAGAATCGGACAAACCTAGGATTATTGATGACCAACATGTAAACGCACTCAGGGGTTCGTTAATCATGGAAATCACTCCAGGACCCCAAAATAGTGAGTAATAGTCCACGAAACGGGTCAGAATCGGCCAAAACTGCGAGTGTTGACGAGCGACATGTAAGCGCACCTTGGGGTTGAACGACTGTGGAAATCGCTTCGGGACCCGAAAACGGTGAGTAATAGTCCACGAAACGGGTCAGAATTGGCCAAAACTGTGAGTGTTGACGATGGACACGTTAATGCACTCCTCGGATCGTGAATCATGGAAATGGCTCTGTGACCCAAAACTGTGAGTAATAGTGCACGAAACGGACTAGAATTGGCCAAAATTGATAGTGTTGATGACCACATGTAAACGCACCCTGAGATTGGTCAATCATGGAAATCACTTCGGGACCCCAAAACTAAGTATAGTCCTAGAAACGGGCCAAAATCGACCCAAACTACGAGTTTTGAACACCCACACATACCACACCTTGGGGTTCGACAACCATGGAAAGCGTTTTGGGACCCCAAACTAGTGAGTAATAGTCCATGAAAGAGCCCAGAATCGGACAAACCTAGGATTAGTGATGACCGACACGTAAGCGCACCCAAGGGTTCGTTAATCGTGAAAATCACTCCGGGGAGACAAAATAATGAGTAATAGTCCACGAAACAGGCCAGAATCGGGCAAAACTGTGAGTGTCGATGACCGACACGTAATCGCACCTTGGGGTTCAACAACTGTGGAAATCACTTCGGGACCCCAAAACAGTGAGTAATAGTCCATGAAATGGGTCTGAATTGGCCAAAACAATGAGTGTTGACGACGGACACGTAAATGCACTCCTTGGATCGTTAATCGTGGAAATCACTCTGGGACCCAAAACGGAGAGTAATAGTGCACGAAACGGACCAGAATTGGCCGAAATTTAGAGGGTTGATGACCACATGTAAACACACCGCGAGATTGGTCAATCGTGGAAATCACTTCGGGACCGCAAAACTAAGTATAGTCCAAGAAACGGGCCAGAATCGACACAAACTACGAGTTTTGAACACCTACATATAGCACACCTTGGGGTTCGACAACCATGGAAAGCATTTTGGGACCCTAAAACGGTGAGTAATTGTCCATGAAAGAGCCCAGAATCGGACAAACCTAGGATTATTGATGACCAACATGTAAACGCACTCAGGGGTTCGTTAATCATGGAAATCACTCCAGGACCCCAAAATAGTGAGTAATAGTCCACGAAACGGGTCAGAATCGGCCAAAACTGCGAGTGTTGACGAGCGACACGTAAGCGCACCTTGGGGTTGAACGACTGTGGAAATCGCTTCGGGACCCCAAAACGGTGAGTAATAGTCCACGAAACGGGTCAGAATTGGCCAAAACTGTGAGTGTTGACGATGGACACGTTAATGCACTCCTCGGATCGTGAATCATGGAAATGGCTCTGTGACCCAAAACTGTGAGTAATAGTGCACGAAACGGACCAGAATTGGCCAAAATTGATAGTGTTGATGACCACACGTAAACGCACCCTGAGATTGGTCAATCATGGAAATCACTTCGGGACCCCAAAACTAAGTATAGTCCTAGAAACGGGCCAAAATCGACCCAAACTACGAGTTTTGAACACCCACACATACCACACCTTGGGGTTCGACAACCATGGAAAGCGTTTTGGGACCGCAAACTAGTGAGTAATAGTCCATGAAAGAGCCCAGAATCGGACAAACCTAGGATTAGTGATGACCGACACGTAAGCGCACCCAAGGGTTCGTTAATCGTGAAAATCACTCCGGGGAGACAAAATAATGAGTAATAGTCCACGAAACAGGCCAGAATCGGGCAAAACTGTGAGTGTCGATGACCGACACGTAATCGCACCTTGGGGTTCAACAACTGTGGAAATCACTTCGGGACCCCAAAACAGTGAGTAATAGTCCATGAAATGGGTCTGAATTGGCCAAAACAATGAGTGTTGACGACGGACACGTAAATGCACTCCTTGGATCGTTAATCGTGGAAATCGCTCTGGGACCCAAAACGGTGAGTAATAGTGCACGAAACGGACCAGAATTGGCCGAAATTTAGAGGGTTGATGACCACATGTAAACACACCCCGAGATTGGTCAATCGTGGAAATCACTTCGGGACCGCAAAACTAAGTATAGTCCAAGAAACGGGCCAGAATCGACACAAACTACGAGTTTTGAACACCTACATATAGCACACCTTGGGGTTCGACAACCATGGAAAGCATTTTGGGACCCTAAAACGGTGAGTAATTGTCCATGAAAGAGCCCAGAATCGGACAAACCTAGGATTATTGATGACCAACATGTAAACGCACTCAGGGGTTCGTTAATCATGGAAATCACTCCAGGACCCCAAAATAGTGAGTAATAGTCCACGAAACGGGTCAGAATCGAGCAAAACTGCGAGTGTTGACGACCGACACGTATGCGCACCTTGGGGATGACCGACTGTGGAAATCCCTTCGGGACCCCAAAACGGTGAGTAATAGTCCACGAAACGGGTCAGAATTGGCCAAAACTGTGAGTGATGACGACGGACACGTTTATACACTCCTGGGAACGTCAATCATGGAAATGGCTCTGGGACCCAAAGCGGTGAGTAATAGTGCACGAAACGGACCAGAATTGGCCGAAATTGAGAGTGTTGATGACCACACGTAAACGCACCCCGAGATTTGTCAATCGTGGAAATCCCTTCGGGACCCCAAAACTAAGTATCGTCCAAGAAATGGGCCAGAATCGACCCAAACTATGAGTTTTGAACACCCACACATAGCACACCTTGGGGTTCGACAACCATGGAAAGCGTTTTGGGACCCCAAAATGGTGAGTAATAGTCCATGAAAGAGCCCAGAGTCGGAGAAACCTAGGATTATTGATGACCGACACGTAAACGCACTCAGGGGTTCGTTAATCGTGGAAATCACTCCAGGACCCCAAAATAGTGAGTAATAGTCCACGAAACGGGTCAGAATCGACCAAACCTATGAGTGTTGACGACCGACACGTAAGCGCACCTTGGGGTTGAACGACTGTGGAAATCACTTCGGGACCCGAAAACGGTGAGTAATAGTCCCCGAAACGGGTCAAAATTGGCCAAAACTATGAGTGTTGATGACGGACACGTTAATGCACTCCTGGGATCGTCAATCATGGAAATGGATCAGGGACCCAAAATGTGAGTAATAGTGCATGAAACGGACCAGAATTGGCCGAAATTGAGAGTGTTGATGACCATACGTAAACGCACCCGGGATTGGTCAATCGTGGAAATCACTTCGGGACCCCAAAACTAAGTATAGTCCAAGAAACGGGCCAGAATCAACCCAAACAATGAGTTTTGAACACCCACACATAGCACACCTTGGGGTTCGACAACCTTGGAAAGCGTTTTGGGACCCCAAAATGGTGAGTAATAGTCCATGAAAGAGCCTAGAATCGGACAAACCTAGGAATAGTGATGACCGACATGTAAACGCACTCAAGGATTCGTTAATCGTGAAAATCACTCTAGGGCCCCAAAATAGTGAGTAATAGTCCACGAAACGGGTCAGAATCGGCCAAAACTGCGAGTGTTGACGAGCGACACGTAAGCGCACCTTGGGGTTGAATGACTGTGGAAATCGCTTCGGGACCCCAAAACGGTGAGTAATAGTCCACGAAACTGGTCAGAATTGGCCAAAACTCTGAGTGTTGAAGATGGACACGTAAATGCACTCCTGGGATCGTCAATCATGGAAATCGCTCTAGGATCCAAAACTCTGAGTAATAGTGCACGAAACGGACCAGAATTGGCCAAAATTGATAGTGTTGATGACCACACGTGAATGCACCCTCAGATTGATCAATCGTGGAAATCACTTCGGGACCCCAAAACTAAGTATAGTCCAAGAAACGGGCCAGTATCGACCCAAACAACGAGTTTTGAACACCCACACATAGCACACCTTGCGGTTCGACAACCATGGAAAGCGTTTTGGGACCCCAAACTGGTGAGTAATAGTCCATGAAAGAGCCCAGAATCGGACAAACCTAGGATTAGTGATGACCGACACGTAAACGCACCCAAGGGTTCGTTAATCGTGAAAATCACTCCGGGGCCCCAAAATAGTGAGTAATAGTCCACGAAACAGGCCAGAATCGGGCAAAACTGCGAGTGTTGATGACCGACACGTAATCGCACCTTTGGGTTCAACAACTGTGGAAATCGCTTCGGGACCCAAAAACGGTGAGTAATAGTCCACGAAATGGGTCAGAATTGGCCAAAACAATGAGTGTTGACGACGGACACGTAAATGCACTCCTGGGATCGTCAATCGTGGAAATCGCTCTGGGACCCAAAACGGTGAGTAATAGTGCACGAAACGGACCAGAATTGGCCGAAATTGAGACTGTTGATGACCACATGTAAATGCACCCCGAGATTTGTCAATCGCGGAAATCACTTCAGGACCGCAAAACTAAGTATAGTGCAAGAAACGGGCCAGAATCGACCCACACAACGAGTTTTGAACACCCACACATAGCACACCTTGCGGTTCGACAACCATGGAAAGCGTTTTGGGACCCCAAAACAGTGAGTAATAGTCCATGAAAGAGCCCAGAATCGGACAAACCTAGGATTATTGATGACCGACACGTAAACGCACTCAGGGGTTCGTTAATCGTGGAAATCACTCCAGGACCCCAAAATAGTGAGTAATAGTCCACGAAACGGGTCAGAATGGACCAAACCTACGAGTGTTGACGACCCACACGTAAGCGCACCTTGGGGTTGAACGACTGTGGAAATCACCTCGGGACCCGAAAACGGTGAGTAATAGTCCACGAAACGGGTCAGAATTGGCCAAAACTATGAGTGTTGATGACGGACACGTTAATGCACTCCTGGGATCGTCAATCATGGAAATGGATCTAGGACCCAAAATGGTGAGTAATAGTCCACGAAACGGGTCAGAATCGGCCAAAACTGCGAGTATTGACGACCAACAGGTATGCGCACCTTGGGGTTGAACGACTGTGAAAATCGCTTCGGGACCCAAAACGGTGAGTAATAGTCCACGAAACGGGTAAGAATTGGCCAAAACTGTGAGTGTTAACGATGGACACGTTAATGCACTCCTCGGATCGTGAATCA
>NW_025228169.1:29308-63626 GCF_018294505.1 Triticum aestivum | reverse complement strand
GCACTCCTGGGATCGTCAATCATGGAAATGGATCTAGGACCCAAAATGGTGAGTAATAGTCCACGAAACGGGTCAGAATCGGCCAAAACTGCGAGTATTGACGACCAACAGGTATGCGCACCTTGGGGTTGAACGACTATGAAAATCGCTTCGGGACCCAAAACGGTGAGTAATAGTCCACGAAACGGGTAAGAATTGGCCAAAACTGTGAGTGTTAACGATGGACACGTTAATGCACTCCTCGGATCGTGAATCATGGAAATGGCTCTGTGACCCAAAACTGTGAGTAATAGTGCACGAAACGGACCAGAATTGGCCAAAATTGATAGTGTTGATGACCACACGTAAACGCACCACGAGATTGGTCAATCATGGAAATCACTTCGGGACCCCAAAACTAAGTATAGTCCAAGAAATGGGCCAAAATCGACCCAAACTACGAGTTTTGAACACCCACACATACCACACCTTGGGGTTCGACAACCATGGAAAGCGTTTTGGGACCCCAAACTAGTGAGTAATAGTCCATGAAAGAGCCCAGAATCGGACAAACCTAGGATTAGTGATGACCGACACGTAAACGCACCCAAGGGTTCGTTAATCGTGAAAATCACTCCGGGGCCCCAAAATAGTGAGTAATTGTCCACGAAACAGGCCAGAATCGGGCAAAACTGCGAGTGTTGATGACCGACACGTAATCGCACCTTTGGGTTCAACAACTGTGGAAATCGCTTCGGGACCCAAAAACGGTGAGTAATAGTCCACAAAATGGGTCAGAATTGGCCAAAACAATGAGTGTTGACGACGGACACGTAAATGCACTCCTGGGATCGTCAATCGTGGAAATCGCTCTGGGACCCAAAACGGTGAGTAATAGTGCACGAAACGGACCAGAATTGGCCGAAATTGAGAGTGTTGATGACCACATGTAAACGCACCCCGAGATTTGTCAATCGCGGAAATCACTTCAGGACCGCAAAACTAAGTATAGTGCAAGAAACGGGCCAGAATCGACCCAAACAACGAGTTTTGAACACCCACACATAGCACACCTTGCGGTTCGACAACCATGGAAAGCGTTTTGGGACCCCAAAACGGTGAGTAATAGTCCATGAAAGAGCCCAGAATCGGACAAGCCTAGGATTATTGATGACCGACACGTAAACGCACTCAGGGGTTCGTTAATCGTGGAAATCACTCCAGGACCCCAAAATAGTGAGTAATAGTCCACGAAACGGGTCAGAATCGACCAAACCTACGAGTGTTGACGACCCACACGTAAGCACACCTTGGGGTTGAACGACTGTGGAAATCACCTCGGGACCCGAAAACGGTGAGTAATAGTCCACGAAACGGGTCAGAATTGGCCAAAACTATGAGTGTTGATGACGGACACGTTAATGCACTCCTGGGATCGTCAATCATGGAAATGGATCTAGGACCCAAAATGGTGAGTAATAGTCCACGAAACGGGTCAGAATCGGCCAAAACTGCGAGTATTGACGACCAACAGGTATGCGCACCTTGGGGTTGAACGACTGTGAAAATCGCTTCGGGACCCAAAACGGTGAGTAATAGTCCACGAAACGGGTAAGAATTGGCCAAAACTGTGAGTGTTAACGATGGACACGTTAATGCACTCCTCGGATCGTGAATCATGGAAATGGCTCTGTGACCCAAAACTGTGAGTAATAGTGCACGAAACGGACCAGAATTGGCCAAAATTGATAGTGTTGATGACCACACGTAAACGCACCACGAGATTGGTCAATCGTGGAAATCACTTCGGGACCCCAAAACTAAGTATAGTCCAAGAAACGGGCCAAAATCGACCCAAACTACGAGTTTTGAACACCCACACATACCACACCTTGGGGTTCGACAACCATGGAAAGCGTTTTGGGACCCCAAACTAGTGAGTAATAGTCCATGAAAGAGCCCAGAATCGGACAAACCTAGGATTAGTGATGACCGACACGTAAACGCACCCAAGGGTTCGTTAATCGTGAAAATCACTCCGGGGCCCCAAAATAGTGAGTAATTGTCCACGAAACAGGCCAGAATCGGGCAAAACTGCGAGTGTTGATGACCGACACGTAATCGCACCTTTGGGTTCAACAACTATGGAAATCGCTTCGGGACCCAAAAACGGTGAGTAATAGTCCACAAAATGGGTCAGAATTGGCCAAAACAATGAGTGTTGACGATGGACACGTAAATGCACTCCTGGGATCGTCAATCGTGGAAATCGCTCTGGGACCCAAAACAATGAGTAATAGTGCAAGAAACGGACCAGAATTGGCCGAAATTGAGAGTGTTGATGACCACATGTAAACGCACCCCGAGATTTGTCAATCGCGGAAATCACTTCGGGACCGCAAAACTAAGTATAGTCCAAGAAACGGGCCAGAATCGACCCAAACAACGAGTTTTGAACACCCACACATAGCACACCTTGCGGTTCGACAACCATGGAAAGCGTTTTGGGACCCCAAAACGGTGAGTAATAGTCCATGAAGGAGCCCAGAATCGGACAAGCCTAGGATTATTGATGACCGACACGTAAACGCACTCAGGGGTTCGTTAATCGTGGAAATCACTCCAGGACCCCAAAATAGTGAGTAATAGTCCACGAAACGGGTCAGAATCGACCAAACCTACGAGTGTTGACGACCCACACGTAAGCGCACCTTGGGGTTGAACGACTGTGGAAATCACCTCGGGACCCGAAAACGGTGAGTAATAGTCCACGAAACGGGTCAGAATTGGCCAAAACTATGAGTGTTGATGACGGACACGTTAATGCACTCCTGGGATCGTCAATCATGGAAATGGATCTAGGACCCAAAATGGTGAGTAATAGTCCACGAAACGGGTCAGAATCGGCCAAAACTGCGAGTATTGACGACCAACAGGTATGCGCACCTTGGGGTTGAACGACTGTGAAAATCGCTTCGGGACCCAAAACGGTGAGTAATAGTCCACGAAACGGGTAAGAATTGGCCAAAACTGTGAGTGTTAACGATGGACACGTTAATGCACTCCTCGGATCGTGAATCACGGAAATGGCTCTGTGACCCAAAACTGTGAGTAATAGTGCACGAAACGGACCAGAATTGGCCAAAATTGATAGTGTTGATGACCACACGTAAACGCACCACGAGATTGGTCAATCGTGGAAATCACTTCGGGACCCCAAAACTAAGTATAGTCCAAGAAACGGGCCAAAATCGACCCAAACTACGAGTTTTGAACACCCACACATACCACACCTTGGGGTTCGACAACCATGGAAAGCGTTTTGGGACCCCAAACTAGTGAGTAATAGTCCATGAAAGAGCCCAGAATCGGACAAACCTAGGATTAGTGATGACCGACACGTAAACGCACCCAAGGGTTCGTTAATCGTGAAAATCACTCCGGGGCCCCAAAATAGTGAGTAATTGTCCACGAAACAGGCCAGAATCGGGAAAAACTGCGAGTGTTGATGACCGACACGTAATCGCACCTTTGGGTTCAACAACTGTGGAAATCGCTTCGGGACCCAAAAACGGTGAGTAATAGTCCACAAAATGGGTCAGAATTGGCCAAAACAATGAGTGTTGACGATGGACACGTAAATGCACTCCTGGGATCGTCAATCGTGGAAATCGCTCTGGGACCCAAAACAGTGAGTAATAGTGCAAGAAACACCAGAATTGGCCGAAATTGAGAGTGTTGATGACCACATGTAAACGCACCCCGAGATTTGTCAATCGCGGAAATCACTTCGGGACCGCAAAACTAAGTATAGTCCAAGAAACGGGCCAGAATCGACCCAAACAACGAGTTTTGAACACCCACACATAGCACACCTTACGGTTCGACAACCATGGAAAGCGTTTTGGGACCCCAAAACGGTGAGTAATAGTCCATGAAAGAGCCCAGAATCGGACAAACCTAGGATTATTGATGACCGACACGTAAACGCAATCAGGGGTTCGTTAATCGTGGAAATCACTCCAGGACCCCAAAATAGTGAGTAATAGTCCACGAAACGGGTCAGAATCGACCAAACCTACGAGTGTTGACGACCGACACGTAAACGCACCTTGGGGTTGAACGACTGTGGAAATCACTTCGGGACCCGAAAATGGTGAGTAATAGTCCACGAAACGGGTCAGAATTGGCCAAAACTATGAGTGTTGATGACGGACACGTTAATGCACTCCTGGGATCGTCAATCATGGAAATGGATCTGGGACCCAAAATGGTGAGTAATAGTGCATGAAACGGACTAGAATTGGCCGAAATTGAGAGTGTTGATGACCATACGTAAACGCACCCCGAGATTGGTCAATCGTGGAAATCACTTCGGGACCCCAAAACTAAGTATAGTCCAAGAAACGGGCCAGAATCGACCCAAACAACGAGTTTTGAAAATCTACACATTGCACACCTTGGGGTTCGACAACCATGGAAAGCATTTTGGGACCCCAAAATGGTGAGTAATAGTCCATGAAAGAGCCCATAATCGGACAAACATAGGATTAGTGATGACCGACACGTAAACGCACTCAGGGGTTCGTTAATCGTGGAAATCACTCCAGGACCCCAAAATAGTGAGTAATAGTCCACGAAACGGGTCAGAATCGGCCAAAACTGCGAGTATTGACCACCGACAGGTATGCGCACCTTGGGGTTGAACGACTCTGGAAATCGCTTCGGGACCCCAAAACGGTGAGTAATAGTCCACGAAACGGGTCAGAATTGGCCAAAACTGTGAGTGTTGACGATGGACACGTTAATGCACTCCTCGGATCATGAATCATGGAAATGGCTCTGTGACCCAAAACTGTGAGTAATAGTGCACGAAACGGACCAGAATTGGCCAAAATTGATAGTGTTGATGACCACACGTAATAGCACCCCGAGATTGGTCAATCGTGGAAATCACTTCGGGACCCCAAAACTAAGTATAGTCCAAGAAACGGGCCAAAATCGACCCAAACTACGAGTTTTGAACACCCACACATACCACACCTTGGGGTTCGACAACCATGGAGAGCGTTTTGGGACCCCAAACTAGTGAGTAATAGTCCATGAAAGAGCCCAGAATCGGACAAACCTAGGATTAGTGATGACTGACACGTAAGCGCAGCCAAGGGTTCATTAATCGTGAAAATCACTCCGGGGCGACAAAATTATGAGTAATAGTCCACGAAAAAGGCCAGAATCGGGCAAAACTGCGAGTGTTGATGACCGACACGTAATCGCACCTTGGGGTTCAACAACTGTGGAAATCACTTCGGGACCCCGAAACGGTGAGTAATAGTCCACGAAATGGGTCTGAATTGGCCAAAACAATGAGTGTTGACGACGGACACGTAAATGCACTCCTGGGATCGTCAATCGTGGAAATCGCTCTGGGACCCAAAACGGTGAGTAATAGTGCACGAAACGGACCAGAATTGGCCGAAATTGAGAGTGTTGATGACCACATGTAAACGCACCCCGAGATTTGTCAATCGCGGAAATCACTTCGGGACCGCAAAACTAAGTATAGTCCAAGAAACGGGCCAGAATCAACCCAAACAACGAGTTTTGAACACCCACACATAGCACACCTTACGGTTCGACAACCATGGAAAGCGTTTTGGGACCCCAAAACGGTGAGTAATAGTCCATGAAAGAGCCCAGAATCGGACAAACCTAGGATTATTGATGACCGACACGTAAACGCACTCAGGGGTTCGTTAATCATGGAAATCACTCCAGGACCCCAAAATAGTGAGTAATAGTCCACGAAACGGGTCAGAATCGACCAAACCTACGAGTGTTTACGACCGACACGTAAGCGCACCTTGGGTTTGAACGACTGTGGAAATCACTTCGGGACCCGAAAATGGTGAGTAATAGTCCACGAAATGGGTCAGAATTGGCCAAAACTATGAGTGTTGATGACGGACACGTTAATGCACTCCTGGGATCGTCAATCATGGAAATGGATCTGGGACCCAAAATGGTGAGTAATAGTGCATGAAACGGACTAGAATTGGCCGAAATTGAGAGTGTTGATCACCATACGTAAACGCACCCCGAGATTGGTCAATCGTGGAAATCACTTCGGGACCCCAAAACTAAGTATAGTCCAAGAAACGGGCCAGAATCGACCCAATCAACGAGTTTTGAAAATCTACACATTGCACACCTTGGGGTTCGACAACCATGGAAAGCATTTTGGGACCCCAAAATGGTGAGTAATAGTCCATGAAAGAGCCTATAATCGGACAAACATAGGATTAGTGATGACCGACACGTAAACGCACTCAGGGGTTCGTTAATCGTGGAAATCACTCCAGGACCCCAAAATAGTGAGTAATAGTCCACGAAACGGGTCAGAATCGGCCAAAACTGCGAGTATTGACGACCGATAGGTATGCGCACCTTGGGGTTGAACGACTCTGGAAATCGCTTCGGGACCCCAAAACGGTGAGTAATAGTCCACGAAACGGGTCAGAATTGGCCAAAACTGTGAGTGTTGACGATGGACACGTTAATGCACTCCTCGGATCGTGAATCATGGAAATGGCTCTGTGGCCCAAAACTGTGAGTAATAGTGCACAAAACGGACCAGAATTGGCCAAAATTGATAGTGTTGATGACCACATGTAATAGCACCCCGAGATTGGTCAATCGTGGAAATCACTTCGGGACCCCAAAACTAAGTATAGTCCAAGAAACGGGCCAAAATCGACCCAAACTACGAGTTTTGAACACCCACACATACCACACCTTGGGGTTCGACAACCATGGAGAGCGTTTTGGGACCCCAAACTAGTGAGTAATAGTCCATGAAAGAGCCCAGAATCGGACAAACCTAGGATTAGTGATGACCGACATGTAAGCGCACCCAACGGTTCGTTAATCGTGAAAATCACTCCGGGGCGACAAAATTATGAGTAATAGTCCACGAAACAGGCCAGAATCGGGCAAAACTGCGAGTGTTGATGACCGACACGTAATCGCACCTTGGGGTTCAACAACTGTGGAAATCACTTCGGGACCCCGAAACGGTGAGTAATAGTCAACGAAATGGGTCTGAATTGGCCAAAACAATGAGTGTTGACGACGGACACGTAAATGCACTCCTGGGATCGTCAATCGTGGAAATCGCTCTGGGACCCAAAACGGTGAGTAATAGTGCACGAAACGGACCAGAATTGGCCGAAATTGAGAGTGTTGATGACCACATGTAAACGCACCCCGAGATTTGTCAATCGTGGAAATCACTACAGAACCGCAAAACTAAGTATAGTCCAAGAAACGGGCCAGAATCGACCCAAACTACGAGTTTTGAACACCCACATATAGCACACCTTGGGGTTCGACAACCATGGAAAGCATTTTGGGACCCTAAAACGGTGAGTAATAGTCCATGAAAGAGCCCAGAATCGGACAAACCTAGGATTATTGATGACCAACACGTAAATGCACTCAGGGGTTCGTTAATCATGGAAATCACTCCAGGACCCCAAAATAGTGAGTAATAGTCCACGAAACGGGTCAGAATCGAGCAAAACTGCGAGTGTTGACGACCGACACGTATGCGCACCTTGGGGTTGACCGACTGTGGAAATCGCTTCGGGACCCCAAAACGGTGAGTAATAGTCCACGAAACAGGTCAGAATTGGCCGAAACTATGAGTGTTGACGACGGACACGTTAATACACTCCTGGGATCGTCAATCATGGAAATGGCTCTGGGACCCAAAGCGGTGAGTAATAGTGCACGAAACGGACCAGGATTGGCCGAAATTGAGAGTGTTGATGACCACACGTAAACGCACCCCGAGATTTGTCAATCGTGGAAATCCCTTCGGGACCCCAAAACTAAGTATCGTCCAAGAAACGGGCCAGAATCGACCCAAACTATGAGTTTTGAACACCCACACATAGCACACCTTGGGGTTCGACAACCATGGAAAGCGTTTTGGGACACCAAAATGGTGAGTAATAGTCCATGAAAGAGCCCAGAGTCGGACAAACCTAGGATTATTGATGACCGACACGTAAACGCACTCAGGGGTTCGTTAATCGTGGAAATCACTCCAGGACCCCAAAATAGTGAGTAATAGTCCACGAAACGGGTCAGAATCGACCAAAACTGCGAGTGTTAACGAGCGGCACGTAAGCGCACCTTGGGGTTGAACGACTGTGGAAATCGCTTCGGGACCCCAAAATGGTGAGTAATAGTCCACGAAACGGGTCAGAATTGGCCAAAACTCTGAGTGTTGAAGATGGACACGTAAATGCACTCCTGGGACCGTCAATCATGGAAATCGCTCTAGGATCCAAAACTGTGAGTAATAGTGCACGAAACGGACCAGAATTGGCCAAAATTGATAGTGTTGATGACCACACGTAAACGCACCCTGAGATTGATCAATCGTGGAAATCACTTCGGGACCCCAAAACTAAGTATAGTCCAAGAAACGGGCCAAAATCGACCCAAACTACGAGTTTTAAACGCCCACACATACCACACCTTGGGGTTCGACAACCATGGAAAGCGTTTTGGGACCCCAAACTGGTGAGTAATAGTCCATGAAAGAGCCCAGAATCGAACAAACCTACGATTAGTGATGACCGACACGTAAACGCACCCAAGGGTTCGTTAATCGTGAAAATCACTCCGGGGCCCCAAAATAGTGAGTAATAGTCCACGAAACAGGCCAGAATCGGGCAAAACTGCGAGTGTTGATGACGGACATGTAATCGCACCTTTGGGTTCAACAACTGTGGAAATCGCTTCGGGACCCAAAAACGGTGAGTAATAGTCCACAAAATGGGTCAGAATTGGCCAAAACAATGAGTGTTGACGACGGAAACGTAAATGCACTCCTGGGATCGTCAATCATGGAAATCGCTCTGGGACCCAAAACGGTGAGTAATAGTGCACGAAACAGACCAGAATTGGCCGAAATTGAGAGTTTTGATGACAACATGTAAACGCACCCCGAGATTTGTCAATCGCGGAAATCACTTCGGGACCGCAAAACTAAGTATAGTCCAAGAAACGGGCCAGAATCGACCCAAACAACGAGTTTTCAACACCCACACATAGCACACCTTGGGGTTCGACAACCATGGAAAGCGTTTTGGGACCCCAAAACGGTGAGTAATAGTCCATGAAAGATCCCAGAATCGGACAAACCTAGGATTATTGATGACCAACACGTAAACGCACTCAGGGGTTCGTTAATCATGGAAATCACTCCAGGACCCCAAAATAGTGAGTAATAGTCCACGAAACGGGTCATAATTGGCAAAAACTGTGAGTGTTGACGACGGACACGTTAATACACTCCTGGGATCGTCAATCATGGAAATGGCTCTGGGTCCCAAAGCAGTGAGTAATAGTGCACGAAATGGACCAGAATTGGCCGAAATTGAGAGTGTTGATGACCACACGTAAACGCACCCCGAGATTTGTCAATCATGGAAATCTCTTCGGGACCCCAAAACTAAGTATAGTCCAAGAAACGGGCCAGAATCGACCCAAACTATGAGTTTTGAACACCCACACATAGCACACCTTGGGGTTCGACAACCATGGAAAGTGTTTTGGGACCCCAAAACGGTGAGTAATAGTCCATGAAAGAGCCCAGAGTCGGACAAACCTAGGATTATTGATGACCGACACGTAAACGCACTCAGGGGTTCGTTAATCGTGGAAATCACTCCAGGACCCCAAAATAGTGAGTAATAGTCCACGAAACGGGTCAGGATCGGCCAAAACTGCGAGTATTGACAACGACAAGTATGCGCACCTTGGGGTTGAACGACTATGGAAATCGCTTCGGGACCCCAAAACGGTGAGTAATAGTCCACGAAACGGGTCAGAATTGGCCAAAACTGTGAGTGTTGACGATGGACACGTTAATGCACTCCTCGGATCATGAATCATGGAAATGACTCTGTGACCCAAAACTTTGAGTAATAGTGCACGAAACGGACCAGAATTGGCCAAAATTGATAGTGTTGATGACCACACGTAAACGCACCCCGAGATTGGTCAATCGTGGAAATCACTTCGGGACCCCAAAACTAAGTATAGTCCAAGAAACGGGCCAAAATCGACCCAATCTACGAGTTTTGAACACCCACACATACCACACCTTGGGGTTCGACAACCATGGAAAGCGTTTTGGGACCCCAAACTAGTGAGTAATAGTCCATGAAAGAGCCCAGAATCGGACAAACCTAGGATTAGTGATGACCGACACGTAAGCGCACCCAAGGGTTCGTTAATCGTGAAAATCACTCCGGGGCGACAAAATTATGAGTAAAAGTCCACGAAACAGGCCAGAATCGGGCAAAACTGCGAGTGTTGATGACCGACACGTATGCGCACCTTGGGGTTGAACGACTGTGGAAATCGCTTCGGGACCCCAAAACGGTGAGTAATAGTCCACAAAACGGGTCAGAATTGGCCAAAACTGTGAGTGTTGACGACGGACACGTTAATACACTCCTAGGATCGTCAATCATGGAAATGGCTCTGGGACCCAAAGTGGTGAGTAATAGTGCACGAAACGGACCAGAATTGGCCGAAATTGAGAGTGTTGATGACCACACGTAAACACACCCCGAGATTTGTCAATCGTGGAAATCCCTTCGGGACCCCAAAACTAAGTATCGTCCAAGAAACGGGCCAGAATCGACCCAAACTATGAGTTTTGAACACCCACACATAGCACACCTTGGGGTTCGACAACCATGGAAAGCGTTTTGGGACCCCAAAATGGTGAGTAATGGTCCATGAAAGAGCCCAGAGTCGGACAAACCTAGAATTGTTGATGACCGACACGTAAACGCACTCAGGGGTTCGTTAATCGTGGAAATCACTCCAGGACCCCAAAATAGTGAGTAATAGTCCACGAAACGGGTCAGAATCGACCAAACCTACGAGTGTTGACGACCGACACGTAAGCGCACCTTGGAAATCACTTCGGGACCCAAAAACGGTGAGTAATAGTCCACGAAACGGGTCAGAATTGGCCAAAACTATGAGTGTTGATGACGGACACGTTAATGCACTCCTGGGATCGTCAATCATGGAAATGGATCTGGGACCCAAAATGGTGAGTAATAGTGCATGAAACGGACCAGAATTGGCCGAAATTGAGAGTGTTGATGACCATACGTAAACGCACCCCGAGATTGGTCAATCGTGGAAATCACTTCGGGACCCAAAAACTAAGTATAGTCCAAGAAACGGGCCAAAATCGACCCAAACTACATGTTTTAAACACCCACACATACCACACCTTGGGGTTCGACAACCATGGAAAGCGTTTTGGGACCCCAAACTGGTGAGTAATAGTCCATGAAAGAGCCCAGAATCGGACAAACCTAGGATTATTGATGACCAACATGTAAACGCACTCAGGTGTTCGTTAATCATGGAAATCACTCCAGGACCCCAAAATAGTGAGTAATAGTCCACGAAACGGGTCAGAGTCGAGCAAAACTGTGAGTGTTGACGACCGACACGTATGCGCACCTTGGGATTGACCGACTGTGGAAATCGCTTCGGGACCCCAAAACGGTGAGTAATAGTCCACGAAACGGGTCAGAATTGGCAAAAACTGTGAGTGTTGACGACGGACACGTTAATACACTCCTGGGATCGTCAATCATGGAAATGGCTCTGGGTCCCAAAGCAGTGAGTAATAGTGCACGAAACGGACCAGAATTGGCCAAAATTGAGAGTGTTGATGACAACACGTAAACGCACCCCGAGATTTGTCAATCATGGATATCTCTTCGGGACCCCAAAACTAGGTATAGTCCAAGAAACGGGCCAGAATCGACCCAAACTATGAGTTTTGAACACCCACACATAGCACACCTTGGGGTTCGACAACCATGGAAAGTGTTTTGGGACCCCAAAACGGTGAGTAATAGTCCATGAAAGAGCCCAGAGTCGGACAAACCTAGGATTATTGATGACCGGCACGTAAACGCACTCAGGGGTTCGTTAATCGTGGAAATCACTCCAGGACCCCAAAATAGTGAGTAATAGTCCACGAAACGGGTCAGAATCGAGCAAAACTGCGAGTATTGACGACCGACAGGTATGCGCACCTTGGGGTTGAACGACTATGGAAATCGCTTCGGGACCCCAAAACGGTGAGTAATAGTCCACGAAACGGGTCAGAATTGGCCAAAACTGTGAGTGTTGACGATGGACACGTTAGTGCACTCCTCGGATCGTGAATCATGGAAATGGCTCTGTGACCCAAAACGGTGAGTAATAGTGCACGAAACGGACCAGAATTGGCCGAAATTGAGAGTGTTGATGACCACACGTAAATGCACCCCGAGATTTGTCAATCGTGGAAATCACTTCGGGACCCCAAATCTAAGTATAGTCAAAGAAATGGGCCAGAATCAACCCAAACTACGAGTTTTGAACACCCACACATAGCACACCTTGGGGTTCAACAACCATGGAAAGTGTTTTGCGACCCCAAAACGGTGAGTAATAGTCCATGAAAGAGCCCAGAATCGGACAAACCTAGGATTATTGATGACCGACACGTAAATGCACTCAGGGATTCGTTAATTGTGGAAATCACACCAGGACCCCAAAATAGTGAGTAATAGTCCATGAAACAGGCCAGAATCGGGCAAAACTGCGAGTGTTGACGACCGACACATAATCGCACCTTGGGGTTCCACAACTGTGGAAATCGCTTCGGGACCCCAAAACGGTGAGTAATAGTCCACGAAACAAGTCAGAATTGGCCAAAACAATGAGTGTTGACGACGGACAGGTAAATGCACTCCTGGGATCGTCAATCGTGGAAATCGCTCTGGGACCCAAAACGGTGAGTAATAGTCCACGAAACGGGTCAGAATTGGCCAAAACTGTGAGTGTTGACGAAGGACACATAAATGCACTCCTGGGATCGTCAATCATGGAAATCGCTCTGGGACCCAAAATGGTGAGTAATAGTGCATGAAACGGACCAGAATTGGCCGAAATTGAGAGTGTTGATGACCACACGTAAACGCACCCTGAGATTTGTCAAACGTGGAAATTACTTCGGGACCCCAAAACTAAGTATAGTCCAAGAAACGGGCCAGAATCGACCCAAACTACGAGTTTTGAACACCCACACAAAGCACACCTTGGGGTTCGACAACCATGGAAAGCATTTTGGGACCCCAAAACGGTGAGTAATAGTCCATGAAAGAGCCCAGAATCGAACAAACCTAGGATTAGTGATGACCGACACGTAAATGCACCCAAGGGTTCGTTAATCATGAAAATCACTCCGGGACCCCAAAATAGTGAGTAATAGTCCACGAAACAGGCCAGAATCGGGCAAAACTGCGAGTGTTGACGACCGACACGTAATCGCACCTTCGGGTTCAACAACTGTGGAAATCGCTTCGGGACCCCAAAACGGTGAGTAATAGTCCACGAAATGGGTCAGAACTGGCCAAAACAATGAGTGTTGACGACGGACACGTAAATGCACTCCTGGGATCGTCAATCGTGGAAATCGCTCTGGGACCCAAAACGGTGAGTAATAGTGCACGAAACGGAACAGAATTGACCGAAATTGAGAGTGTTGATGACCACATGTAAACGCACCCCGAGATTTGTCAATCGTGGAAATCACTTCGGGACCGCAAAACTAAGTATAGTCCAAGAAACGGGCCAGAATCGACCCAAACTACGAGTTATGAACACCCACACATAGCACACCTTGGGGTTCGACAACGATGGAAAGCGTTTTGGGACCCCAAAACGGTAAGTAATAGTCCATGAAAGAGCCCAGAATCGGACAAACCTAGGATTATTGATGACCGACACGTAAACGCACTCAGGGGTTCGTTAATCATGGAAATCACTCCAGGACCCCAAAATAGTGAGTAATAGTCCACGAAATGGGTCAGAATCGAGCAAAACTGCGAGTGTTGACGACCGAAACGTATGCGCACCTTGGGGTTGAACGACTGTGGAAATCGCTTCGGGACCCCAAAACGGTGAGTAATAGTCCACGAAACGGGTCAGAATTGGCCAAAACTGTGAGTGTTGACGACGGACACGTTAATACACTCCTGGGATCGTCAATCATGGAAATTGCTCTGGGACCCAAAGCGGTGAGTAATAGTGCACGAAACGGACCAGAATTGGCCGAAATTGAGAGTGTTGATGACCACACGTAAACGCACCCCAAGATTTGTCAATCATGGAAATCCCTTCGGGACCCCAAAACTAAGTATCGTCCAAGAAGCGGGCCAGAATCGACCCAAACTATGAGTTTTGAACACCCACACATAGCACACCTTGGGGTTCGACAACCATGGAAAGCGTTTTGGGACCCCAAAACGGTGAGTAATATTCCATGAAAGAGCCCAGAGTCGGACAAACCTAGGATTATTGATGACCGACACGTAAACGCACTCAGGGGTTCGTTAATCGTGGAAATCACTCCAGGACCCCAAAATAGTGAGTAATAGTCCATGAAACGGGTCAGAATCGAGCAAAACTGGGAGTGTTGACGACCGACACGTAAGCGCATCTTGGGGTTGAACGACTGTGGAAATCACTTCGGGACCCGAAAACGGTGAGTAATAGTCCACGAAATGGGTCAGAATTGGCCAAAACTATGAGTGTTGATGAAGGACACGTTAATGCACTCCTGGGATCGTCAATCATGGAAATGGATCTGGGACCCAAAATGGTGAGTAATAGTGCATGAAACGGACCAGAATTGGCCGAAATTGAGAGTGTTGATGACCATACGTAAACGCACCCCGAGATTGGTCAATCGTGGAAATCACTTCGGGACCCCAAAACTAAGTATAGTCCAAGAAACGGGCCCGAATCAACCCAAACAACGAGTTTTGAACACCCACACATAGCACACCTTGGGGTTCGACAACCATGGAAAGCGTTTTGGGACCCCAAAACGGTGAGTAGTAGTCCGTGAAAGAGCCCAGAATCGGACAAACCTAGGATTAGTGATGACCGACACGTAAACGCACTCAGGGATTCGTTAATCGTGAAAATCACTCTAGGGCCCCAAAATAGTGAGTAATAGTCCACGAAACGGGTCAGAATCGGCAAAAATTGCGAGTGTTGATGAGCGACACGTAAGCGCACCTTGGGGTTGAACGACTGTGGAAATCGCTTCGGGACCCCAAAACGGTGAGTAATAGTCCACGAAACGGATCAGAATTGGCCAAAACTCTGAGTGTTGAAGATGGACACGTAAATGCACTCCTGGGATCGTCAATCATGGATATCGCTCTAGGATCCAAAACTGTGAGTAATAGTGCATGAAACGGACCAGAATTGGCCAAAATTGATAGTGTTGATGACCACACGTAAACGCACCCCGAGATTGATCAATCGTGGAAATCACTTCGGGACCCCAAAACTAAGTATAGTCCAAGAAACGGGCCAAAATCGACCCAAACTACGAGTTTTGAACACCCACACATACCACACCTTGGGGTTCGACAACCATGGAAAGCGTTTTGGGACCCCAAACTGGTGAGTAATAGTCCATGAAAGAGCCCAGAATCGGACAAACCTAGGATTAGTCATGACCGACACGTAAATGCACCCAAGGGTTCGTTAATCGTGAAAATCACTCCGGGGCCCCAAAATAGTGAGTAATAGTCCACGAAACAGGCCAGAATCGGGCAAACTGGGAGTGTTGATGACCGACACATAATCGCACCTTTGGGTTCAACAACTGTGGAAATCGCTTCGGGACCCAAAAACGGTGAGTAATAGTCCCCGAAATGGGTCAGAATTGGCCAAAACAATGAGTGTTGACGACCGACACGTAAATGCACTCCTGGGATCGTCAATCGTGGAAATCACTCTGGGACCCAAAATGGTGAGTAATAGTGCACGAAACGGACCAGAATTGGCCGAAATTGAGAGTGTTGATGACCACATGTAAACGCACCCCGAGATTTGTCAATCGTGGAAATCACTTCGGGGCCGCAAAATTAAGTATAGTCCAAGAAACGGGCCAGAATCGACCCAAACAACGAGTTTTGAACACCCACACATACCACACCTTGGGGTTCGACAACCATGGAAAGCGTTTTGGGACCCCAAAACGGTGAGTAATAGTCCATGAAAGAGCCCAGAATCGGACAAACCTAGGATTATTGATAACCAACACGTAAACGCACTCAGGGGTTCGTTAATCATGGAAATCACTCCAGGACCCCAAAATAGTGAGTAATAGTCCACGAAACGGGTCAGAATCGAGCAAACTGCGAGTGTTGACGACCGACACGTATACGCACCTTGGGGTTGACCGACTGTGGAAATCGCTTCGGGACCCCAAAACGGTGAGTAATAGTCCACGAAACGGGTCAGAATTGGCAAAAACTGTGAGTGTTGACGACGGACACGTTAATACAGTCCTGGGATCGTCAATCATGGAAATGGCTCTGGGTCCCAAAGCAGTGAGTAATAGTGCATGAAACGGACCAGAATTGGCCGAAATTCAGAGTGTTGATGACCACACGTAAACGCACCCCGAGATTTGTCAATCGTGGAAATCACTTCATGACCCCAAAACTAACTATAGTCCAAGAAACGGGCCAGAATCGACCCAAACTATGAGTTTTGAACACCCACACATAGCACACCTTGGGGTTCGACAACCATGGAAAGCATTTTGGGACCCCAAAACAGTGAGTAATAGTCCATGAAAGAGCCCAGAGTCGGACAAACCTAGGATTATTGATGACCGACAAATAAACGCACTCAGGGGTTCGTTAATCGTGTAAATCACTCCAGGACCCCAAAATAGTTAGTAATACTCCACGAAACAGGTCAGAATCGAGCAAAACTGCGAGTGTTGACGACCGACACGTAAGCGCACCTTGGGGTTGAACGACTGTGGAAATCGCTTCGGGACCCCAAAACGGTGAGTAATAGTCCACGAAACGGGTCAAAATTGGCCAAAACTCATAGTGTTGAAGATGGACACGTAAATGCACTCCTGGGATCGTCAATCATGGAAATCGCTCTAGGACCCAAAACTGTGAGTAATAGTGCACGAAACGGACCAGAATTGGCCAAAATTGATAGTGTTGATGACCACACGTAAACGCACCCCGAGATTGGTCAATCGTGGAAATCACTTCGGGACCCCAAAACTAAGTATAGTCCAAGAAACGGGCCAAAATCGACCCAAACTACGAGTTTTGAACACCCACACATACCACACCTTGGGGTTCGACAACCATGGAAAGCATTTTGGGACCCCAAACTGATGAGTAATAGTCCATGAAAGAGCCCAGAATCGGACAAACCTAGTATTAGTGATGACCGACACGTAAACGCAGCCAAGGGTTCGTTAATCGTGAAAATCACTCCGGGGCCCCAAAATAGTGAGTAATAGTCCATGAAACAGGCCAGAATCGGGCAAAACTGCGAGTGTTGGCGACCGACACGTAATCGCACCTTGGGGTTCAACAACTGTGGAAATTGCTTCGGGACCCCAAACAGTGAGTAATAGTCCATGAAACGAGTCAGAATTGGCCAAAACTATGAGTGTTGACGACGGACACGTAAATGCACTCCTAGGATCGTCCATCGTGGAAATCGCTCTGGGACCCAAAACAGTGAGTAATAGTGCACGAAACGGACCAGAATTGGCTGAAATTGAGAGTGTTGATGACCACATGTAAACGCACCCGGAGGTTTGACAATCGTGGAAATCACTTCGGGACCCCAAAACTAAGTATAGTCCAAGAAATGGGCCAGAACCGACCCAAACTATGAGTGTTGACGATCAACAACCATGGAAAGCGTTTTGGGACCCCAAAACGGTGAGTAATAGTCCATGAAAGAGCCCAGAATCGGAAAAAACCTAGGATTATTGATGACCGACACGTAAACGCACTCAGGGGTTCGTTAATCGAGGAAATCACTCCAGGACCCTAAAATAGTGAGTAATAGTCCATGAAACGGGTCAGAATCGGCCAAAACTACGAGTGTTGACGACCGACACGTATGCGCACCTTGGGGTTGAACGACTGTGGAAATCGCTTCGGGACCCCAAAATGGTGAGTAATAGTTCACGAAACGGGTCATAATTGGCCAAAATTTTGAGTGTTGACGATGGACACGTTAATGCACTCCTAGGATCGTCAATCATGGAAATGGCTCTGGGACCAAAAACGGTGAGTAATAGTGCATGAAACGGACCAGATTTGGCCGAAATTGAGAGTGTTGATGACCACACATAAACGCACCCCGAGATTTGCTAATCATGGAAATCACTTTGGGACCCCAAAACTAAGTATAGTCCAAAAAACGGGCCAGAATCGACCCAAACTACGAGTTTTGAACACCCACACATAGCACACCATGGGGTTCGACAACCATGGAAAGCGTTTTGCGACCCCAAAATGGTGAGTAATAGTCCATGAAAGAGCCCAGAATCGGACAAACCTAGGATTATTGATGACCGACACGTAAACTCACTCAGGGGTTCGTTAATCGTGGAAATCACTCCAGGACCCCAAAATAGTGAGTAATTGTCCACGAAACTGGTCAGAATCGAGCAAAACTGCGAGTGTTGACGACCGACGTGTAAAAGCACCTTGGGGTTGAACGACTGTGGAAATCGCTTCGGGACCCCAAAACGGTGAGTAATAGTCCACGAAACGGGTCAGAATTGGCCAAAACTCTGAGTGTTGAAGATGGACACGTAAATGCACTCCTGGGATCGTCAATCATGGATATCGCTCTAGGATCCAAAACTGTGAGTAATAGTGCATGAAACGGACCAGAATTGGCCAAAATTGATAGTGTTGATGACCACACGTAAACGCACCCCGAGATTGATCAATCGTGGAAATCACTTCGGGACCCCAAAACTAAGTATAGTCCAAGAAACGGGCCAAAATCGACCCAAACTACGAGTTTTGAACACCCACACATACCACACCTTGGGGTTCGACAACCATGGAAAGCGTTTTGGGACCCCAAACTGGTGAGTAATAGTCCATGAAAGAGCCCAGAATCGGACAAACCTAGGATTAGTGATGACCGACACGTAAATGCACCCAAGGGTTCGTTAGTCGTGAAAATCACTCCGGGGCCCCAAAATAGTGAGTAATAGTCCACGAAACAGGCCAGAATCGGGCAAACTGGGAGTGTTGATGACCGACACATAATCGCACCTTTGGGTTCAACAACTGTGGAAATCGCTTCGGGACCCAAAAACGGTGAGTAATAGTCCCCGAAATGGGTCAGAATTGGCCAAAACAATGAGTGTTGACGACCGACACGTAAATGCACTCCTGGGATCGTCAATCGTGGAAATCACTCTGGGACCCAAAATGGTGAGTAATAGTGCACGAAACGGACCAGAATTGGCCGAAATTGAGAGTGTTGATGACCACATGTAAACGCACCCTGAGATTTGTCAATCGTGGAAATCACTTCGGGGCCGCAAAATTAAGTATAGTCCAAGAAACGGGCCAGAATCGACCCAAACAACGAGTTTTGAACACCCACACATAGCACACCTTGGGGTTCGACAACCATGGAAAGCGTTTTGGGACCCCAAAACGGTGAGTAATAGTCCATGAAAGAGCCCAGAATCGGACAAACCTAGGATTATTGATAACCAACACGTAAACGCACTCAGGGGTTCGTTAATCATGGAAATCACTCCAGGACCCCAAAATAGTGAGTAATAGTCCACGAAACGGGTCAGAATCGAGCAAAACTGCGAGTGTTGACGACCGACACGTATACGCACCTTGGGGTTGACCGACTGTGGAAATCGCTTCGGGACCCCAAAACGGTGAGTAATAGTCCACGAAACGGGTCAGAATTGGCAAAAACTGTGAGTGTTGACGACGGACACGTTAATACAGTCCTGGGATCGTCAATCATGGAAATGGCTCTGGGTCCCAAAGCAGTGAGTAATAGTGCATGAAACGGACCAGAATTGGCCGAAATTGAGAGTGTTGATGACCACACGTAAACGCACCCCGAGATTTGTCAATCGTGGAAATCACTTCATGACCCCAAAACTAACTATAGTCCAAGAAACGGGCCAGAATCGACCCAAACTATGAGTTTTGAACACCCACACATAGCACACCTTGGGGTTCGACAACCATAGAAAGCATTTTGGGACCCCAAAACGGTGAGTAATAGTCCATGAAAGAGCCCAGAGTCGGACAAACCTAGGATTATTGATGACCGACAAATAAACGCACTCAGGGGTTCGTTAATCGTGGAAATCACTCCAGGACCCCAAAATAGTTAGTAATAGTCCACGAAACAGGTCAGAATCGAGCAAAACTGCGAGTGTTGACGACCGACACGTAAGCGCACCTTGGGGTTGAACGACTGTGGAAATCGCTTCGGGACCCCAAAACGGTGAGTAATAGTCCACGAAACGGGTCAAAATTGGCCAAAACTCATAGTGTTGAAGATGGACACGTAAATGCACTCCTGGGATCGTCAATCATGGAAATCGCTCTAGGACCCAAAACTGTGAGTAATAGTGCACGAAACGGACCACAATTGGCCAAAATTGATAGTGTTGATGACCACACGTAAACGCACCCCGAGATTGGTCAATCGTGGAAATCACTTCGGGACCCCAAAACTAAGTATAGTCCAAGAAACGGGCCAAAATCGACCCAAACTACGAGTTTTGAACACCCACACATACCACACCTTGGGGTTCGACAACCATGGAAAGCATTTTGGGACCCCAAACTGGTGAGTAATAGTCCATGAAAGAGCCCAGAATCGGACAAACCTAGTATTAGTGATGACCGACACGTAAACGCAGCCAAGGGTTCGTTAATCGTGAAAATCACTCCGGGGCCCCAAAATAGTGAGTAATAGTCCATGAAACAGGACAGAATCGGGCAAAACTGCGAGTGTTGGCGACCGACACGTAATCGCACCTTGGGGTTCAACAACTGTGGAAATTGCTTCGGGACCCCAAACAGTGAGTAATAGTCCATGAAACGAGTCAGAATTGGCCAAAACTATGAGTGTTGACGACGGACACGTAAATGCACTCCTAGGATCGTCCATCGTGGAAATCGCTCTGGGACCCAAAAGAGTGAGTAATAGTGCACGAAACGGACCAGAATTGGCTGAAATTGAGAGTGTTGATGACCACATGTAAACGCACCCGGAGGTTTGACAATCGTGGAAATCACTTCGGGACCCCAAAACTAAGTATAGTCCAAGAAATGGGCCAGAACCGACCCAAACTATGAGTGTTGACGATCAACAACCATGGAAAGCGTTTTGGGACCCCAAAACGGTGAGTAATAGTCCATGAAAGAGCCCAGAATCGGAAAAAACCTAGGATTATTGATGACCGACACGTAAACGCACTCAGGGGTTCGTTAATCGAGGAAATCACTCCAGGACCCCAAAATAGTGAGTAATAGTCCATGAAACGGGTCAGAATCGGCCAAAACTACGAGTGTTGACGACCGACACGTATGCGCACCTTGGGGTTGAACGACTGTGGAAATCGCTTCGGGACCCCAAAACGGTGAGTAATAGTTCACGAAACGGGTCATAATTGGCCAAAATTTTGAGTGTTGACGATGGACACGTTAATGCACTCCTAGGATCGTCAATCATGGAAATGGCTCTGGGACCAAAAACGGTGAGTAATAGTGCATGAAACGGACCAGATTTGGCCGAAATTGAGAGTGTTGATGACCACACATAAACGCACCCCGAGATTTGCTAATCATGGAAATCACTTTGGGACCCCAAAACTAAGTATAGTCCAAAAAACGGGCCAGAATCGACCCAAACTACGAGTTTTGAACACCCACACATAGCACACCATGGGGTTCGACAACCATGGAAAGCGTTTTGCGACCCCAAAATGGTGAGTAATAGTCCATGAAAGAGCCCAGAATCGGACAAACCTAGGATTATTGATGACCGACACGTAAACTCACTCAGGGGTTCGTTAATCGTGGAAATCACTCCAGGACCCCAAAATAGTGAGTAATTGTCCACGAAACTGGTCAGAATCGAGCAAAACTGCGAGTGTTGACGACCGACGTGTAAAAGCACCTTGGGGTTGAACGACTGTGGAAATCGCTTCGGGACCCCAAAACGGTGAGTAATAGTCCACGAAACGGGTCAGAATTGGCCAAAACTATGAGTGTTGATGACTGACACGTAAATGCACTCCTGGGATCGTTAATCATGGAAATCGCTCTGGGACCCAGAACAGTGAGTAATAGTGCACGAAACGGACCAGAATTGGCCGAAATTGAGAGTGTTGATGACCACACATAAATGCACCCCGAGATTGGTCAATCATGGAAATCACTTCGGGACCCCAAAACTAAGTATAGTCCAAGAAACGGGCCAGAATCGACCCAAACAACGAGTTTTGAAAACCTACACATAGCACACCTTGGGGTTCGACAACCATTGAAAGCATTTTGGGACCCCAAAACGGTAAGTTATTCCATGAAAGAGCCCAGAATCGGACAAACCTAGGATTAGTGATGACCGACACGTAAACGCACTCAGGGGTTCGTTAATCGTGGAAATCACTCCAGGACCCCAAAAGAGTGAGTAATAGTCCACGAAACGGGTCAGAATCGGCCAAAACTACGAGTGTTAACGGCCGACACGTAAGCGCACCTTGGGGTTGAACGACTATGGAAATCGCTTCGGGACCCCAAAACGGCGAGTAATAGTCCACGAAACGGGTCAGAATTGGCCAAAACTGTGAGTGTTGACGATGGACACGTTAATGCACTCCTAGGATCGTCAATCATGGAAATGGCTCTGGGACCCAAAATGGTGAGTAATAGTGCACGAAACGGACCAGATTTGGCCGAAATTGAGAGTGTTGATGACCACACATAAACGGACCCTGAGATTTGTCAATCGTGAAAATCACTTCGGGACCCCAAAACTAAGTATAGTCGAAGAAACGGGCCAGAATCGACCCAAACTACGAGTTTTGAACACCCACACATAGCACACCTTGGGGTTCGACAACCATGGAAAGTGTTTTGCGACCCCAAAACGGTGAGTAATAGTCCATGAAAGAGCCCAGAATCGGACAAACCTAGGATTATTGATGACCGACACATAAATGCACTCAGGGGTTCGTTAATCGTGGAAATCACTCCAGGAACCCAAAATAGTGAGTAATAGTCCACGAAACGAGTCAGAATCGGCCAAAACTGCGAGTGTTGACGACCGACACGTAAGCGCACCTTGCGGTTGAATGACTGTGGAAATCGCTTCGGGACCCCAAAACGGTGAGTAATAGTCCATGAAACGGGTCAGAATTGGCCAAAACTATGAGTGTTGACGACGGACACGTAAATGCACTCCTGGGATCGTCAATCATGGAAATCGCTCTCGGACCCAAAACGGTGAGTAATAGTGCACGAAACGCACCCCGAGATTGGTCAATCGTAGAAATCACTTCGGGACCCCAAAACTAAGTATAGTCCAAGAAACGGGCCAGAATCGACCCAAACTACGAGTTTTGAACACCCACACATAGCACACCTTGGGGTTCGACAACCATGGAAAGCATTTTGGGACCCCAAAATGGTGAGTAATAGTCCATGAAAGAGCCATGAATCGGAGAAACCTAGGATTAGTGATGACCGACACGTAAACACACCCAAGGGTTCGTTAATCGTTAAAATCACTCTGGGACCCCAAAATAGTGAGTAATAGTCCATGAAACAGGCCATAATCGGGCAAAACTGCGTGTGTTGACGACCGACACGTAATCGCACCTTGGGGTTCAACAACCCTGGAAATCGCTTCGGGACCCCAAAACGGTGAGTAATTGTCCACGAAACGAGTCAGAATCGGCCAAAACTATGAGTGTTGACGACGGACACGTAAATGCACTCCTAGGATCGTCAATCGTGGAAATCGCTCTGGGACCCAAAACAGTGAGTAATAGTGCATGAAACAGACCAGAATTGGCTGGAATTGAGAGTGTTGATGACCACATGTAAACGCACCCCGAGGTTCAACAATCATGGAAATCACTTCGGGACCCCAAAACTAAGTATAGTCCAAGAAACGGGCCAGAATCGACCCAAACTACGAGTGTTGACCCAACACGTAGCACACCTTGGGGTTCGACAACAATGGAAAGCGTTTTGGGACCCCAAAACGGTGAGTAATAGTCCATGAAAGAGCCCAGAATCGGACAAACCTAGGATTATTGATGACCGACACGTAAACGCACTCAGGGGTTCGTTAATCGTGGAAATCACTCCAGGACCCTAAAATAGTGAGTAATAGTCCACGAAACGGGTCAGAATCGGACAAAACTGCGAGTGTTGACGACCGACACGTAATCGCACCTTGGGATTGAACGACTGTGGAAATCGCTTCGGGACCCCAAAACGGTGAGTAATAGTCCATGAAACGGGTCAGAATTTGCTAAAACTGTGAGTGTTGACGACGGACACGTAAATGCACTCCAAAACGGCCAAAACTACAAGTCTTGACGACCAACACATAGCACACCATCGGGTTCGACAACCATGGAAATCAATTTGGGACCCCAAAACGGTGAGTAATGGTCCACGAAAGAGCCCAGAATCGGACAAACCAAGGATTATTGATGACAGACACGTAAACGCACTCAGGGGTTCGTTAATCATGGAAATCGCTTCAGGACCACAAAATAATGAGTAATAGTCCACGAAATAGGTCAGAATCGGACAAAATTGCGAGTGTTGACGACCGACAGGTATGCGCACCTTGGGGTTGAACGACTGTGGAAATCGCTTCGGGACCCCAAAACGGTGAGTAATAGTCCACGAAACGAGTCAGAATTGGCCAAAACTATGAGTGTTGATGACGGACACGTAAATGCACTCCTGGGATCGTCAATCATGGAAATCGCTCTGGGACCCAAAACAGTGAGTAATAGTGCACGAAATGGGCCAGAATTGGCCGTAATTGACAGTGTTGATGACCACATGTAAACGCACCCCGAGGTTCGACAATCATGGAAATGACTTCGGGACCCCAAAACTAAGTATAGTCCAAGAAACGGGCAAGAACCGACCCAAACTACGAGTGTTGACGACCAACACATAGCACAGCTTGGGATTCGACAACCATTGAAAGCGTTTTGGGACCCCAAAACATTGAGTAATAGTCCATGAAAGAGCCCAGAATCGGACAAACCTAGCATTAGTGATGACCGACACGTAAACGCACCCAAGGGTTCGTTAATTGTGAAAATCACTCCGGGACCCCTAAATAGTGAGTAATAGTCCACGAAACAGGCCAGAATCGGGCAAAACTGCGAGTGTTGACGACCGACACGTAAGCGCACCTTGCGGTTGAACGACTGTGGAAATTGCTTCGGGACCCCAAAACGGTGAGTAATAGTCCATGAAACGGGTCAGAATTGGCCAAAACTATGAGTGTTGACGACGGACACGTAAATGCACTCCTGGGATCGTCAATCATGGAAATCGCTCTCGGACCCAAAACGGTGAGTAATAGTGCACGAAACGGACCAGAATTGCCCGAAATTGATAGTGTTGATGACCACACGTAAACGCACCCCGAGATTGGTCAATCGTAGAAATCACTTCGGGACCCCAAAACTAAGTATAGTCCAAGAAACGGGCCAGAATCGACCCAAACTACGAGTTTTGAACACCCACACATAGCACACCTTGGGGTTCGACAACCATGGAAAGCATTTTGGGACCCCAAAACGGTGAGTAATAGTCCATGAAAGAGCCATGAATCGGACAAACCTAGGATTAGTGATGACCGACACGTAAACACACCCAAGGGTTCGTTAATCGTTAAAATCACTCTGGGACCCCAAAATAGTGAGTAATAGTCCATGAAACAGGCCAGAATCGGGCAAAACTGCGAGTGTTGACGACCGACACGTAATCGCACCTTGGGGTTCAACAACCATGGAAATCGCTTCGGGACCCCAAAACAGTGAGTAATAGTCCACGAAACGAGTCAGAATTGGCCAAAACTATGAGTGTTGACGACGGACACGTAAATGCACTCCTAGGATCGTCAATCGTGGAAATCGCTCTGGGACCCAAAATAGTGAGTAATAGTGCATGAAACGGACCAGAATTGGCTGGAATTGAGAGTGTTGATGACCACATGTAAACGCACCCCGAGGTTCAACAATCATGGAAATCACTTCGGGACCCCAAAACTAAGTATAGTCCAAGAAACGGGCCAGAATCGACCCAAACTACGAGTGTTGACCCAACACGTAGCACACCTTGGGGTTCGACAACCATGGAAAGCGTTTTGGGACCCCAAAACGATGAGTAATAGTCCATGAAAGAGCCCAGAATCGGACAAACCTAGGATTATTGATGACCGACACGTAAACGCACTCAGGGGTTCGTTAATCGTGGAAATCACTCCAGGACCCTAAAATAGTGAGTAATAGTCCACGAAATGGGTCAGAATCGGCCAAAACTGCGAGTGTTGATGACCGACACGTAATCGCACCTTGGGGTTGAACGACTGCGGAAATCGCTTCGGGACCCCAAAACGGTGAGTAATAGTCCATGAAACGGGTCAGAATTTGCTAAAACTGTGAGTGTTGACGACGGACACGTAAATGCACTCCAAAGCGGCCAAAACTACAAGTCTTGACGACCAACACATAGCACACCATCGGGTTCGACAACCATGGAAATCAATTTGGGACCCCAAAACGGTGAGTAATGGTCCACGAAAGATCCCAGAATCGGACAAACCAAGGATTATTGATGACCGACACGTAAACACACTCAGGGGTTCGTTAATCATGGAAATCGCTTCAGGACCACAAAATAATGAGTAATAGTCCACGAAACGGGTCAGAATCGGACAAAACTGCGAGTGTTGACGACCGACAGGTATGCGCACCTTGGGGTTGAACGACTGTGGAAATCGCTTCGGGACCCCAAAACGGTGAGTAATAATCCACGAAACGAGTCAGAATTGGCCAAAACTATGAGTGTTGACGACGGACACGTAAATGCACTCCTGGGATCGTCAATCATGGAAATCGCTCTGGGACCCAAAACAGTGAGTAATAGTGCACGAAATGGGCCAGAATTGGCCGTAATTGAGAGTGTTGATGACCACATGTAAACGCACCCCGAGGTTCGACAATCATGGAAATCACTTCGGGACCCCAAAACTAAGTATATTCCAAGAAACGGGCAAGAACCGACCCAAACTACGAGTGTTGACGACCAACACATAGCACACCTTGGGATTCGACAACCATTGAAAGCGTTTTAGGACCCCAAAACAGTGAGTAATAGTCCATGAAATTGCACAGAATCGGACAAACCTAGGATTATTGATGACCGACACGTAAACGCACTCAGGGGTTCATTAATCGTGAAAATCACTCTGGGACCCCAAAATAGTGAGTAATAGTCCACGAAACAGGCCAGAATCGGGCAAAACTGCGAGTGTTGACGACCGACACGTAATCGCACCTTGGGGTTGAATGACTGTGGAAATCGCTTCGGGACCCCAAAACGGTGAGTAATAGTCCATGAAACGGGTCAGAATTGGCTAAAACTGTGAGTGTTGACGACGGACACGTAAATGCACGCCAAAGCGGCCAAAACTACAAGTCTTGACGACCAACACATAGCACACCATCGGGTTCGACAACCATGGAAATCAATTTGGGACCCCAAAACGGTGAGTAATGGTCCACGAAAGAGCCCAGAATCGGACAAACCAAGGATTATTGATGACCGACACGTAAACACACTCAGGGGTTCGTTAATCATGGAAATCGCTTCAGGACCACAAAATAATGAGTAATAGTCCACGAAACGGGTCAGAATCGGACAAAACTGCGAGTGTTGACGACCGACAGGTATGCGCACCTTGGGGTTGAACGACTGTGGAAATCGCTTCGGGACCCCAAAACGGTGAGTAATAATCCACGAAACGAGTCAGAATTGGCCAAAACTATGAGTGTTGACGACGGACACGTAAATGCACTCCTGGGATCGTCAATCATGGAAATCGCTCTGGGACCCAAAACAGTGAGTAATAGTGCACGAAATGGGCCAGAATTGGCCGTAATTGAGAGTGTTGATGACCACATGTAAACGCACCCCGAGGTTCGACAATCATGGAAATCACTTCGGGACCCCAAAACTAAGTATATTCCAAGAAACGGGCAAGAACCGACCCGAACTACGAGTGTTGACGACCAACACATAGCACACCTTGGGATTCGACAACCATTGAAAGCGTTTTGGGACCCCAAAACAGTGAGTAATAGTCCATGAAATTGCACAGAATCGGACAAACCTAGGATTATTGACGACCGACACGTAAACGCACTCAGGGGTTCATTAATCGTGAAAATCACTCTGGGACCCCAAAATAGTGAGTAATAGTCCACGAAACAGGCCAGAATCGGGCAAAACTGCGAGTGTTGACGACCGACACGTAATCGCACCTTGGGGTTGAGCGACTGTGGAAATCGCTTCGGGACCCCAAAACGGTGAGTAATAGTCCATGAAACGGGTCAGAATTGGCTAAAACTGTGAGTGTTGACGACGGACACGTAAATGCACTACAAAGCGGCCAAAACTACAAGTCTTGACGACCAACACATAGCACACCATCGGGTTCGACAACCATGGAAATCAATTTGGGACCCCAAAACGGTGAGTAATGGTCCACGAAAGAGCCCAGAATCGGACAAACCAAGGATTATTGATGACCGACACGTAAACACACTCAGGGGTTCGTTAATCATGGAAATCGCTTCAGGACCACAAAATAATGAGTAATAGTCCACGAAACGGGTCAGAATCGGACAAAACTGCGAGTGTTGACGACCGACAGGTATGCGCACCTTGGGGTTGAACGACTGTGGAAATCGCTTCGGGACCCCAAAACGGTGAGTAATAATCCACGAAACGAGTCAGAATTGGCCAAAACTATGAGTGTTGACGACGGACACGTAAATGCACTCCTGGGATCGTCAATCATGGAAATCGCTCTGGGACCCAAAACAGTGAGTAATAGTGCACGAAATGGGCCAGAATTGGCCGTAATTGAGAGTGTTGATGACCACATGTAAACGCACCCCGAGGTTCGACAATCATGGAAATCACTTCGGGACCCCAAAACTAAGTATATTCCAAGAAACGGGCAAGAACCGACCCAAACTACGAGTGTTGACGACCAACACATAGCACACCTTGGGATTCGACAACCATTGAAAGCGTTTTGGGACCCCAAAACAGTGAGTAATAGTCCATGAAATTGCACAGAATCGGACAAACCTAGGATTATTGATGACCGACACGTAAACGCACTCAGGGGTTCATTAATCGTGAAAATCACTCTGGGACCCCAAAATAGTGAGTAATAGTCCACGAAACAGGCCAGAATCGGGCAAAACTGCGAGTGTTGACGACCGACACGTAATCGCACCTTGGGGTTGAACGACTGTGGAAATCGCTTCGGGACCCCAAAACGGTGAGTAATAGTCCATGAAACGGGTCAGAATTTGCTAAAACTGTGAGTGTTGACGACGGACACGTAAATGCACTCCAAAGCGGCCAAAACTACAAGTCTTGACGACCAACACATAGCACACCATCGGGTTCGACAACCATGGAAATCAATTTGGGACCCCAAAACGGTGAGTAATGGTCCACGAAAGATCCCAGAATCGGACAAACCAAGGATTATTGATGACCGACACGTAAACACACTCAGGGGTTCGTTAATCATGGAAATCGCTTCAGGACCACAAAATAATGAGTAATAGTCCACGAAACGGGTCAGAATCGGACAAAACTGCGAGTGTTGACGACCGACAGGTATGCGCACCTTGGGGTTGAACGACTGTGGAAATCGCTTCGGGACCCCAAAACGGTGAGTAATAATCCACGAAACGAGTCAGAATTGGCCAAAACTATGAGTGTTGACGACGGACACGTAAATGCACTCCTGGGATCATCAATCATGGAAATCGCTCTGGGACCCAAAACAGTGAGTAATAGTGCACGAAATGGGCCAGAATTGGCCGTAATTGAGAGTGTTGATGACCACATGTAAACGCACCCCGAGGTTCGACAATCATGGAAATCACTTCGGGACCCCAAAACTAAGTATATTCCAAGAAACGGGCAAGAACCGACCCAAACTACGAGTGTTGACGACCAACACATAGCACACCTTGGGATTCGACAACCATTGAAAGCGTTTTGGGACCCCAAAACAGTGAGTAATAGTCCATGAAATTGCACAGAATCGGACAAACCTAGGATTATTGATGACCGACACGTAAACGCACTCAGGGGTTCATTAATCGTGAAAATCACTCTGGGACCCCAAAATAGTGAGTAATAGTCCACGAAACAGGCCAGAATCGGGCAAAACTGCGAGTGTTGACGACCGACACGTAATCGCACCTTGGGGTTGAGCGACTGTGGAAATCGCTTCGGGACCCCAAAACGGTGAGTAATAGTCCATGAAACGGGTCAGAATTGGCTAAAATTGTGAGTGTTGACGACGGACACGTAAATGCACTACAAAGCGGCCAAAACTACAAGTCTTGACGACCAACACATAGCACACCATCGGGTTCGACAACCATGGAAATCAATTTGGGACTCCAAAACGGTGAGTAATGGTCCACGAAAGAGCCCAGAATCGGACAAACCAAGGATTATTGATGACCGACACGTAAACACACTCAGGGGTTCGTTAATCATGGAAATCGCTTCAGGACCACAAAATAATGAGTAATAGTCCACGAAACGGGTCAGAATCGGACAAAACTGCGAGTGTTGACGACCGACAGGTATGCGCACCTTGGGGTTGAACGACTGTGGAAATCGCTTCGGGACCCCAAAACGGTGAGTAATAATCCACGAAACGAGTCAGAATTGGCCAAAACTATGAGTGTTGACGACGGACACGTAAATGCACTCCTGGGATCGTCAATCATGGAAATCGCTCTGGGACCCAAAACAGTGAGTAATAGTGCACGAAATGGGCCAGAATTGGCCGTAATTGAGAGTGTTGATGACCACATGTAAACGCACCCCGAGGTTCGACAATCATGGAAATCACTTCGGGACCCCAAAACTAAGTATATTCCAAGAAACGGGCAAGAACCGACCCAAACTACGAGTGTTGACGACCAACACATAGCACACCTTGGGATTCGACAACCATTGAAAGCGTTTTGGGACCCCAAAACATTGAGTAATAGTCCATGAAAGAGCCCAGAATCGGACAAACCTAGCATTAGTGATGACCGACACGTAAACGCACCCAAGGGTTCGTTAATTGTGAAAATCACTCCGGGACCCCTAAATAGTGAGTAATAGTCCACGAAACAGTCCAGAATCGGGCAAAACTGCGAGTGTTGACGACCGACACGTAAGCGCACCTTGGGGTTGAACGACTGTGGAAATCGCTTTGGGACCCCAAAACGGTGAGTAATAGTCCAGGAAACGGGTCAGAATTGGCCAAAACTGTGAGTGTTGACGACGGACAAGTAAATGCACTCCTGGGATCGTCAATCGTGCAAATCGCTCTGGGACCCAAAACAGTGTATAATAGTGCACGAAACGGACCAGAATTGGGCGAAATTGAGAGTGTTGATGACCACATGTAAACGCACCCCGAGGTACGACAATCATAGAAATCAATTCGCGACCCCAAAACTAAGTATAGTCCAAAAAACGGGCTACAACCGACCCAAACTACGAGTGTTGACGACCAACACATAGCACACCTTGGGGTTTGACAACCATGGAAAGCGTTTTGGGACCCCAAAACAGTGAGTAATAGTCCATGAAATTGCACAGAATCGGACAAACCTAGGATTATTGATGACCGACACGTAAAGGCACTCAGGGGTTCATTAATCGTGAAAATCACTCTGGGACCCCAAAATAGTGAGTAATAGTCCACGAAACAGGCCAGAATCGGGCAAAACTGCGAGTGTTGACGACCGACACGTAATCGCACCTTGGGGTTCAACAACCGTGGAAATCGCTTCGGGACCCCAAAACAATGAGTAATAGTCCACGAAACGAGTCAGAATCGGCCAAAACTATGAGTGTTGACGACGGACACGTAAATGCACTCCTGGGATCGTCAATCGTGGAAATCGCTCTGGAACCCAAGACAGTGAGTAATAGTGCATGAAACGGACCAGAATTGGCTGGAATTGAGAGTGTTGATGACCACATGTAAACGCACCCCGAGGTTCAACAATCATGGAAATAACTTCGGGACCCCAAAACTAAGTATAGTCCAAGAAACGGGCCAGAATCGACCCAAACTACGAGTGTTGACCCAACACGTAGCACACCTTGGGGTTCGACAACCATGGAAAGTGTTTTGGGACCCCAAAACGGTGAGTAATAGTCCATGAAAGAGCCCAGAATCGGACAAACCTAGGATTATTGATGACCGACACGTAAACGCACTCAGGGGTTCGTTAATCGTGGAAATCACTCCAGGACCCTAAAATAGTGAGTAATAGTCCACGAAACGGGTCAGAATCGGCCAAAACTGCGAGTGTTGACGACCGACACGTAATCGCACCTTGGGGTTGAACGACTGTGGAAATCGCTTCGGGACCCCAAAACAGTGAGTAATAGTCCATGAAACGGGTCAGAATTGGCTAAAACTGTGAGTGTTGACGACGGACACGTAAATGCACTCCAAAACGGCCAAAACTACAAGTCTTGACGACCAACACATAGCACACCATCGGGTTCGACAACCATGGAAATCAATTTGGGACCCCAAAACGGTGAGTAATGGTCCACGAAAGAGCCCAGAATCGGACAAACCAAGGATTATTGATGACCGACACGTAAACGCACTCAGGGGTTCGTTAATCATGGAAATCGCTTCAGGACCACAAAATAATGAGTAATAGTCCACGAAACAGGTCAGAATCGAACAAAACTGTGAGTGTTGACGACCGACAGGTATGCGCACCTTGGGGTTGAACGACTGTGGAAATCGCTTCGGGACCCCAAAATGGTGAGTAATAGTCCACGAAACGAGTCAGAATTGGCCAAAACTATGAGTGTTGACGACGGACACGTAAATGCACTCCTGGGATCGTCAATCATGGAAATCGCTCTGGGACCCAAAACAGTGAGTAATAGTGCACGAAATGGGCCAGAATTGGCCGTAATTGAGAGTGTTGATGACCACATGTAAACGCACCCCGAGGTTCAACAATCATGGAAATCACTTCGGGACCCCAAAACTAAGTATAGTCCAAGAAACGGGCAAGAACCGACCCAAACTACGAGTGTTGACGACCAACACATAGCACACCTTGGGATTCGACAACCATTGAAAGCGTTTTGGGACCCCAAAACATTGAGTAATAGTCCATGAAAGAGCCCAGAATCGGAAAAACCTAGCATTAGTGATGACCGACACGTAAACGCACCCAAGGGTTCGTTAATTGTGAAAATCACTCCGGGACCCCTAAATAGTGAGTAATAGTCCACGAAACAGGCCAGAATCGGGCAAAACTGCGAGTGTTGACGACCGACACGTAAGCGCACCTTGGGGTTGAACGACTGTGGAAATCGCTTCGGGACCCCAAAACGGTGAGTAATAGTCCAGGAAACGGGTCAGAATTGGCCAAAACTGTGAGTGTTGACGACGGACAAGTAAATGCACTCCTGGGATCGTCAATCGTGCAAATCGCTCTGGGACCCAAAACAGTGTATAATAGTGCACCAAACGGACCAGAATTGGGCGAAATTGAGAGTGTTGATGACCACATGTAAACGCACCCCGAGGTTCGACAATCATAGAAATCAATTCGCGACCCCAAAACTAAGTATAGTCCAAAAAACGGGCTACAACCGACCCAAACTACGAGTGTTGACGACCAACACATAGCACACCTTGGGGTTTGACAACCATGGAAAGCGTTTTGGGACCCCAAAACAGTGAGTAATAGTCCATGAAATTGCACAGAATCGGACAAACCTAGGATTATTGATGACCGACACGTAAACGCACTCAGGGGTTCATTAATCGTGAAAATCACTCTGGGACCCCAAAATAGTGAGTAATAGTCCACGAAACAGGCCAGAATCGGGCAAAACTGCGAGTGTTGACGACCGACACGTAATCGCACCTTGGGGTTCAACAACCGTGGAAATCGCTTCGGGACCCCAAAACAGTGAGTAATAGTCCATGAAATTGCACAGAATCGGACAAACCTAGG
>NW_025228169.1:24314-26060 GCF_018294505.1 Triticum aestivum | reverse complement strand
AACACATAGCACACCTTGGGATTCGACAACCATGCAAAGCGTTTTGGGACCCCAAAACGGTGAGTAATAGTCCACGAAACGGGTTAGAATTGGCCAAAACTGTGAGTGTTGACGACAGACACGTAAATGCACCCCCGGGATCAGCAATTGTGGAAATCGCTATGGGACACAAAACGGTGAGTAATTGTGCACGAAACGGACCAGAATTGGCCGAAATCGAGAGTGTTGATAACCACACGTAAACGCACCCCGAGATTTGTCAATCGTGGAAATCACTTCGGGACCCCAAAACTAAGTATAGTCCAAGAAACGGGCCAGAATCGACCCAAACTAAGAGTTTTGAACACCCACACATACCACACCTTGGGGTTCGACAACCATGGAAAGCGTTTTGGGACCCCAAAATGGTGAGTAATAGTCCATGAAAGAGGCTAGAATCGGACAAACCTAGGATTATTGATGACCGACACGTAAACGCACTCAGGGGTTCCTTAATCGTGGAAATCACTCCAGGACCCCAAAATAGTGAGTAATAGTCCACGAAACGAGTCAGAATCGGCCAAAACTGCGAGTGTTGACGACCCACACGTAAGCGCACCTTGCGGTTGAACGACTGTGGAAATTGCTTTGGGACCCCAAAACGGTGAGTAATAGTCCATGAAACGGGTCAGAATTGGCCAAAACTATGAGTGTTGACGACGGACACGTAAATGCACTCCTGGGATCGTCAATCATGGAAATCGCTCTCGGACCCAAAACGGTGAGTAATAGTGCACGAAACGGACCAGAATTGGCCGAAATTGATAGTGTTGATGACCACACGTAAACGCACCCCGAGATTGGTCAATCGTGGAAATCACTTCGGTACCCCAAAACTAAGTATAGTCCAAGAAACGGGCCAGAATCGACCCAAACTACGAGTTTTGAACACCCACACATAGCACACCTTGGGGTTCGACAACCATGGAAAGCATTTTGGGACCCCAAAACGGTGAGTAATAGTCCATGAAAGAGCCCAGAATCGGACAAACCTAGGATTAGTGATGACTGACACGTAAACGCACCCAAGGGTTCGTTAATCGTGAAAATCACTCCGGGACCCCAAAATAGTGAGCAATAGTCCATGAAACAGGATAGAATTGGGCAAAACTGCGAGTGTTGACGACCGACACATAATCGCACCTTGGGGTTCAACAACTGTGGAAATCGCTTCGGGATCCCAAAACAGTGAGTAATAGTCCACGAAACGAGTCAGAATCGGCCAAAACTATGAGTGTTGACGACGGACACGTAAATGCACTCCTGGGATCGTCAATCGTGGAAATCGCTCTGGGACCCAAAACAGTGAGTAATAGTGCACGAAACGGACCAGAATTGGCTGAAATTGAGAGTGTTGATGACCACATGTAAACGCACCCCGAGGTTCGACAATCGTGGAAATCACTTCGGGACCCCAAAACTAAGTATAGTCCAAGAAACGGGCCAGAATCGACCCAAACTGCGAGTGTTGACGACCAACACATAGCACACCTTGGGGTTCGAAACCATGGAAAGCGTTTTGGGACCCCAAAATGGTGAGTAATAGTCCATGAAAGAGCCCAGAATCGGACAAACCTAGGATTATTGATGACCGACACGTAAACGCACGCAGGGGTTCATTAATCGTGGAAATCACTCCAGGACCCCAAAATAGTGAGTAATAGTCCACAAAACGAGTCAGAATCGGCCAAAACTGCGAGTGTTGAC
>NW_025228169.1:17220-23773 GCF_018294505.1 Triticum aestivum | reverse complement strand
GCCAGAATCGGGCAAAACTGCGAGTGTTGACGACCGACACGTAAGCGCACCTTGGGGTTGAACGACTGTGGAAATCGCTTCGGGACCCCAAAACGGTGAGTAATAGTCCAGGAAACGGGTCAGAATTGGCCAAAACTGTGAGTGTTGACGACGGACAAGTAAATGCACTCCTGGGATCGTCAATCGTGCAAATCGCTCTGGGACCCAAAACAGTGTATAATAGTGCACCAAACGGACCAGAATTGGGCGAAATTGAGAGTGTTGATGACCACATGTAAACGCACCCCGAGGTTCGACAATCATAGAAATCAATTCGCGACCCCAAAACTAAGTATAGTCCAAAAAACGGGCTACAACCGACCCAAACTACGAGTGTTGACGACCAACACATAGCACACCTTGGGGTTTGACAACCATGGAAAGCGTTTTGGGACCCCAAAACAGTGAGTAATAGTCCATGAAATTGCACAGAATCGGACAAACCTAGGATTATTGATGACCGACACGTAAACGCACTCAGGGGTTCATTAATCGTGAAAATCACTCTGGGACCCCAAAATAGTGAGTAATAGTCCACGAAACAGGCCAGAATCGGGCAAAACTGCGAGTGTTGACGACCGACACGTAATCGCACCTTGGGGTTCAACAACCTTGGAAATCGCTTCGGGACCCCAAAACAGTGAGTAATAGTCCACGAAACGAGTCAGAATCGGCCAAAACTATGAGTGTTGACGACGGACACGTAAATGCACTCCTGGGATCGTCAATCGTGGAAATCGCTCTGGGACCCAAGACAGTGAGTAATAGTGCATGAAACGGACCAGAATTGGCTGGAATTGAGAGTGTTGATGACCACATGTAAACGCACCCCGAGGTTCAACAATCATGGAAATAACTTCGGGACCCCAAAACTAAGTATAGTCCAAGAAACGGGCCAGAATCGACCCAAACTACGAGTGTTGACCCAACACGTAGCACACCTTGGGGTTCGATAACCATGGAAAGCGTTTTGGGACCCCAAAACGGTGAGTAATAGTCCATGAAAGAGCCCAGAATCGGACAAACCTAGGATTATTGATGACCGACACGTAAACGCACTCAGGGGTTCGTTAATCGTGGAAATCACTCCAGGACCCTAAAATAGTGAGTAATAGTCCACGAAACGGGTCAGAATCGGCCAAAACTGCGAGTGTTGACGACCGACACGTAATCGCACCTTGGGGTTGAACGACTGTGGAAATCGCTTCGGGACCCCAAAACGGTGAGTAATAGTCCATGAAACGGGTCAGAATTGGCTAAAACTGTGAGTGTTGACGACGGACACGTAAATGCACTCCAAAACGGCCAAAACTACAAGTCTTGACGACCAACACATAGCACATCATCGGGTTCGACAACCATGGAAATCAATTTGGGACCCCAAAACGGTGGGTAATGGTCCACGAAAGAGCCCAGAATCGGACAAACCAAGGATTATTGATGACCGACACGTAAACGCACTCAGGGGTTCGTTAATCATGGAAATCGCTTCAGGACCACAAAATAATGAGTAATAGTCCACGAAACGGGTCAGAATCGGACAAAACTACGAGTGTTGACGACCGACAGGTATGCGCACCTTGGGGTTGAACGACTGTGGAAATCGCTTCGGGACCCCAAAACGGTGAGTAATAGTCCACGAAATGAGTCAGAATTGGCCAAAACTATGAGTGTTGACGACGGACACGTAAATGCACTCCTGGGATCGTCAATCATGGAAATCGCTCTGGGACCCAAAACAGTGTATAATAGTGCACGAAACGGACCAGAATTGGGCGAAATTGAGAGTGTTGATGAGCACATGTAAAGGCACCCCGAGGTTCGACAATCGTAGAAATCAATTCGCGACCCCAATACTAAGTATAGTCCAAAAAACGGGCTAGAACCGACCCAAACTACGAGTGTTGACGACCAACACATAGCACACCTTGGGGTTTGACAACCATGGAAAGCGTTTTGGGACCCCAAAACAGTGAGTAATAGTCCATGAAATTGCACAGAATCGGACAAACCTAGGATTATTGATGACCGACACGTAAACGCACTCAGGGGTTCATTAATCGTGAAAATCACTCTGGGACCCCAAAATAGTGAGTAATAGTCCACGAAACAGGCCAGAATCGGGCAAAACTGCGAGTGTTGACGACCGACACGTAATCGCACCTTGGGGTTCAACAACTATGGAAATCACTTCGGGACCCCAAAACGGTGAGTAATAGTCCACGAAACGAGTCAGAATTGGCCAAAACTATGAGTGTTGACGATGGACACGTAAATGCACTCCTGGGATCGTCAATCGTGGAAATCGCTCTGGGACCCAAAACAGTGAGTAATAGTGGATGAAACGGACCAGAATTGGCCGAAATTGAGAGTATTGATGACCACATGTAAACGCACCCCGAGGTTCGACAATCTTGGAAATCACTTCGGGACCCCAAAACTAAGTATAATCCAAGAAACGGTCCAGAACCGACCCAAACTACGAGTGTTGACGACAAACACATAGCACACCTTGGGATTCGACAACCATGCAAAGCGTTTTGGGACCCCAAAACGGTGAGTAATAGTCCACGAAACGGGTTAGAATTGGCCAAAACTGTGAGTGTTGACGACAGACACGTAAATGCACCCCCGGGATCAGCAATTGTGGAAATCGCTATGGGACACAAAACGGTGAGTAATTGTGCACGAAACGGACCAGAATTGGCCGAAATCGAGAGTGTTGATAACCACACGTAAACGCACCCCGAGATTTGTCAATCGTGGAAATCACTTCGGGACCCCAAAACTAAGTATAGTCCAAGAAACGGGCCAGAATCGACCCAAACTAAGAGTTTTGAACACCCACACATACCACACCTTGGGGTTCGACAACCATGGAAAGCGTTTTGGGACCCCAAAATGGTGAGTAATAGTCCATGAAAGAGGCTAGAATCGGACAAACCTAGGATTATTGATGACCGACACGTAAACGCACTCAGGGGTTCCTTAATCGTGGAAATCACTCCAGGACCCCAAAATATTGAGTAATAGTCCACGAAACGAGTCAGAATCGGCCAAAACTGCGAGTGTTGACGACCCACACGTAAGCGCACCTTGCGGTTGAACGACTGTGGAAATTGCTTTGGGACCCCAAAACGGTGAGTAATAGTCCATGAAACGGGTCAGAATTGGCCAAAACTATGTGTGTTGACGACGGACACGTAAATGCACTCCTGGGATCGTCAATCATGGAAATCGCTCTCGGACCCAAAACGGTGAGTAATAGTGCACGAAACGGACCAGAATTGGCCGAAATTGATAGTGTTGATGACCACACATAAACGCACCCCGAGATTGGTCAATCGTGGAAATCACTTCGGTACCCCAAAACTAAGTATAGTCCAAGAAACGGGCCAGAATCGACCCAAACTACGAGTTTTGAACACCCACACATAGCACACCTTGGGGTTCGACAACCATGGAAAGCATTTTGGGACCCCAAAACGGTGAGTAATAGTCCATGAAAGAGCCCAGAATCGGACAAACCTAGGATTAGTGATGACTGACACGTAAACGCACCCAAGGGTTCGTTAATCGTGAAAATCACTCCGGGACCCCAAAATAGTGAGCAATAGTCCATGAAACAGGATAGAATCGGGCAAAACTGCGAGTGTTGACGACCGACACATAATCGCACCTTGGGGTTCAACAACTGTGGAAATCGCTTCGGGATCCCAAAACAGTGAGTAATAGTCCACGAAACGAGTCAGAATCGGCCAAAACTATGAGTGTTGACGACGGACACGTAAATGCACTCCTGGGATCGTCAATCGTGGAAATCGCTCTGGGACCCAAAACAGTGAGTAATAGTGCACGAAACGGACCAGAATTGGCTGAAATTGAGAGTGTTGATGACCACATGTAAACGCACCCCGAGGTTCGACAATCGTGGAAATCACTTCGGGACCCCAAAACTAAGTATAGTCCAAGAAACGGGCCAGAATCGACCCAAACTGCGAGTGTTGACGACCAACACATAGCACACCTTGGGGTTCGAAACCATGGAAAGCGTTTTGGGACCCCAAAATGGTGAGTAATAGTCCATGAAAGAGCCCAGAATCGGACAAACCTAGGATTATTGATGACCGACACGTAAACGCACGCAGGGGTTCATTAATCGTGGAAATCACTCCAGGACCCCAAAATAGTGAGTAATAGTCCACAAAACGAGTCAGAATCGGCCAAAACTGCGAGTGTTGACGACCGACACGTAATCCAACCTTGGGGTTAAATGACTGTGGAAATCGCTTCGGGACCCCAAAACGGTGAGTAATAGTCCATGAAACGGGTCAGAATTGGCCAAAACTGCGAGTGTTGACGACGGACACGTAAATGCACTCCAAAACGGCCAAAACTACAAGTCTTGACGACCAACACATAGCACACCATGGGGATCGACAACCATGGAAATCAATTTGGGACCCCAAAACGGTGAGTAATAGTCCACGAAAGAGCCCAGAATCGGACAAACCAAGGATTATTGATGACCGACACGTAAATGCACTCAGGGGTTAGTTAATCATGGAAATCACTCCAGGACCCCAAAATTGTGAGTAATAGTCCACGAAACGCGTCAGAATCGGCCAAAACTGCGAGTGTTGACGACCGTCAAGTAATCGCACCTTGGGGTTCAACAACTGTGGAAATCGCTTCGGGACCCCAAAACGGTGAGTAATAGTCCACGAAACGAGTCAGAATTGGCCAAAACTATGAGTGTTGACGACGGACACGTAAATGCACTCCTGGGATCGTCAATCGTGGAAATCGCTCCGGGACCCAAAACAGTGAGTAATAGTGTACGAAACGGGCCAGAATTGGCCGTAATTGAGAGTGTTGATGACCACATGTAAACGCACCCCGAGGTTCGACAATCGTGGAAATCACTTCGGGACCCCAAAACTAAGTATAGTCCAAGAAACGGGCCAGAACCGACCCAAACTACAAGTGTTGACGACCAACACATATCACACCTTGGGATTCGACAACCATGGAAAGCGTTTTGGGACCCCAAAACGTTGAGTAATAGTCCATGAAAGAGCCCAGAATCGGACAAACCTAGGATTAGTGATGACCGACAGGTAAACGCACCCAAGGGTTCGTTAATTGTGAAAATCACTCCGGGACCCCTAAATAGTGAGTAATAGTCCACGAAACACGCCAGAATCGGGCAAAACTGCGAGTGTTGACGACCGACACGTAATCGCACCTTGGGGTTGAACGACTGTGGAAATCGCTTCGGGACCACAAAACGGTGAGTAATAGTCCACGAAACGGGTCAGAATTGGCCAAAACTGCGAGTGTTGACGACGGACACGTAAATGCACTCCAAAACGGCCAAAACTACAAGTCTTGACGACCAACACATAGCACACCATGGGGATCGACAACCATGGAAATCAATTTGGGACCCCAAAACGGTGAGTAATAGTCCACGAAAGAGCCCAGAATCGGACAAACCAAGGATTATTGATGACCGACACGTAAATGCACTCAGGGGTTAGTTAATCTTGGAAATCACTCCAGGACACCAAAATGTGAGTAATAGTCCAGGAAACGCGTCAGAATCGGCCAAAACTGCGAGTGTTGACGACCGTAAAGTAATCGCACCTTGGGGTTCAACAACTGTGGAAATCGCTTCGGGACCCCAAAACGGTGAGTAATAGTCCACGAAACGAGTCAGAATTGGCCAAAACTATGAGTGTTGACGACGGACACGTAAATGCACTCCTGGAATCGTCAATCGTGGAAATTGCTCTGGGACCCAAAACAGTGAGTAATAGTGTACGAAACGGGCCAGAATTGGCCGTAATTGAGAGTGTTGATGACCACATGTAAACGTACCCTGAGGTTTGACAATCGTGGAAATCACTTCGGGACCCCAAAACTAAGTATAGTCCAAGAAACGGGCCAGAACCGACCCAAACTACAAGTGTTGACGACCAACACATATCACACCTTGGGAGTCGACAACCATGGAAAGCGTTTTGGGACCCCAAAACATTGAGTAATAGTCCATGAAAGAGCCCAGAATCGGACAAACCTAGGATTAGTGATGACCGACATGTAAACGCACCCAAGGGTTCGTTAATTGTGAAAATCACTCCGGGACCCCTAAATAGTGAGTAATAGTCCACGAAACACGCCAGAATCGGGCAAAACTGCGAGTGTTGATGACCGACACGTAATCGCACCTTGGGGTTGAACGACTGTGGAAATCGCTTCGGGACCCCAAAACAGTGAGTAATAGGCCATGAAACGGGTCAGAATTGGCTAAAACTATGAGTGTTGACGACGGACACGTAAATGCACTCCAAAACGGCCAAAACTACAAGTCTTGACGACCAACACATAGCACACCATCGGGTTCAACAACCATGGAAATCAATTTGGGACCCCAAAACGGTGAGTAATGGTCCACGAAAGAGCCCAGAATCGGACAAACCAAGGATTATTGATGACCGACACGTAAACG
>NW_025228169.1:7758-16210 GCF_018294505.1 Triticum aestivum | reverse complement strand
GTGAGTAATAGTGCACGAAATGGGCCAGAATTGGCCGTAATTGAGAGTGTTGATGACCACATGTAAACGCACCCCGAGGTTCAACAATCATGGAAATCACTTCGGGACCCCAAAACTAAGTATAGTCCAAGAAACGGGCAAGAACCGACCCAAACTACGAGTGTTGACGACCAACACATAGCACACCTTGGGATTCGACAACCATTGAAAGCGTTTTGGGACCCCAAAACATTGAGTAATAGTCCATGAAAGAGCCCAGAATCGGAAAAACCTAGCATTAGTGATGACCGACACGTAAACGCACCCAAGGGTTCGTTAATTGTGAAAATCACTCCGGGACCCCTAAATAGTGAGTAATAGTCCACGAAACAGGCCAGAATCGGGCAAAACTGCGAGTGTTGACGACCGACACGTAAGCGCACCTTGGGGTTGAACGACTGTGGAAATCGCTTCGGGACCCCAAAACGGTGAGTAATAGTCCAGGAAACGAGTCAGAATTGGCCAAAACTATGAGTGTTGACGACGGACACGTAAATGCACTCCTGGAATCGTCAATCGTGGAAATTGCTCTGGGACCCAAAACAGTGAGTAATAGTGTACGAAACGGGCCAGAATTGGCCGTAATTGAGAGTGTTGATGACCACATGTAAACGTACCCTGAGGTTTGACAATCGTGGAAATCACTTCGGGACCCCAAAACTAAGTATAGTCCAAGAAACGGGCCAGAACCGACCCAAACTACAAGTGTTGACGACCAACACATATCACACCTTGGGATTCGACAACCATGGAAAGCGTTTTGGGACCCCAAAACATTGAGTAATAGTCCATGAAAGAGCCCAGAATCGGACAAACCTAGGATTAGTGATGACCGACATGTAAACGCACCCAAGGGTTCGTTAATTGTGAAAATCACTCCGGGACCCCTAAATAGTGAGTAATAGTCCACGAAACACGCCAGAATCGGGCAAAACTGCGAGTGTTGACGACCGACACGTAATCGCACCTTGGGGTTGAACGACTGTGGAAATCGCTTCGGGACCCCAAAACAGTGAGTAATAGTCCATGAAACGGGTCAGAATTGGCTAAAACTGTGAGTGTTGACGACGGACACGTAAATGCACTCCAAAACGGCCAAAACTACAAGTCTTGACGACCAACACATAGCACACCATCGGGTTCGACAACCATGGAAATCAATTTGGGACCCCAAAACGGTGAGTAATGGTCCACGAAAGAGCCCAGAATCGGACAAACCAAGGATTATTGATGACCGACACGTAAACGCACTCAGGGGTTCGTTAATCATGGAAATCGCTTCAGGACCACAAAATAATGAGTAATAGTCCACGAAACAGGTCAGAATCGAACAAAACTGCGAGTGTTGACGACCGACAGGTATGCGCACCTTGGGGTTGAACGACTGTGGAAATCGCTTCGGGACCCCAAAACGGTGAGTAATAGTCCACGAAACGAGTCAGAATTGGCCAAAACTATGAGTGTTGATGACGGACACGTAAATGCACTCCTGGGATCGTCAATCATGGAAATCGCTCTGGGACCCAAAACTGTGAGTAATAGTGCACGAAATGGGCCAGAATTGGCCGTAATTGAGAGTGTTGATGACCACATGTAAACGCACCCCGAGGTTCAACAATCATGGAAATCACTTCGGGACCCCAAAACTAAGTATAGTCCAAGAAACGGGCAAGAACCGACCCAAACTACGAGTGTTGACGACCAACACATAGCACACCTTGGGATTCGACAACCATTGAAAGCGTTTTGGGACCCCAAAACATTGAGTAATAGTCCATGAAAGAGCCCAGAATCGGAAAAACCTAGCATTAGTGATGACCGACACGTAAACGCACCCAAGGGTTCGTTAATTGTGAAAATCACTCCGGGACCCCTAAATAGTGAGTAATAGTCCACGAAACAGGCCAGAATCGGGCAAAACTGCGAGTGTTGACGACCGACACGTAAGCGCACCTTGGGGTTGAACGACTGTGGAAATCGCTTCGGGACCCCAAAACGGTGAGTAATAGTCCAGGAAACGGGTCAGAATTGGCCAAAACTGTGAGTGTTGACGACGGACAAGTAAATGCACTCCTGGGATCGTCAATCGTGCAAATCGCTCTGGGACCCAAAACAGTGTATAATAGTGCACCAAACGGACCAGAATTGGGCGAAATTGAGAGTGTTGATGACCACATGTAAACGCACCCCGAGGTTCGACAATCATAGAAATCAATTCGCGACCCCAAAACTAAGTATAGTCCAAAAAACGGGCTACAACCGACCCAAACTACGAGTGTTGACGACCAACACATAGCACACCTTGGGGTTTGACAACCATGGAAAGCGTTTTGGGACCCCAAAACAGTGAGTAATAGTCCATAAAATTGCACAGAATCGGACAAACCTAGGATTATTGATGACCGACACGTAAACGCACTCAGGGGTTCATTAATCGTGAAAATCACTCTGGGACCCCAAAATAGTGAGTAATAGTCCACGAAACAGGCCAGAATCGGGCAAAACTGCGAGTGTTGACGACCGACACGTAATCGCACCTTGGGGTTCAACAACCGTGGAAATCGCTTCGGGACCCCAAAACAGTGAGTAATAGTCCACGAAACGAGTCAGAATCGGCCAAAACTATGAGTGTTGACGACGGACACGTAAATGCACTCCTGGGATCGTCAATCGTGGAAATCGCTCTGGGACCCAACACAGTGAGTAATAGTGCATGAAACGGACCAGAATTGGCTGGAATTGAGAGTGTTGATGACCACATGTAAACGCACCCCGAGGTTCAACAATCATGGAAATAACTTCGGGACCCCAAAACTAAGTATAGTCCAAGAAACGGGCCAGAATCGACCCAAACTACGAGTGTTGACCCAACACGTAGCACACCTTGGGGTTCGATAACCATGGAAAGCGTTTTGGGACCCCAAAACAGTGAGTAATAGTCCATGAAAGAGCCCAGAATCGGACAAACCTAGGATTATTGATGACCGACACGTAAACGCACTCAGGGGTTCGTTAATCGTGGAAATCACTCCAGGACCCTAAAATAGTGAGTAATAGTCCACGAAACGGGTCAGAATCGGCCAAAACTGCGAGTGTTGACGACCGACACGTAATCGCACCTTGGGGTTGAACGACTGTGGAAATCGCTTCGGGACCCCAAAACGGTGAGTAATAGTCCATGAAACGGGTCAGAATTGGCTAAAACTGTGAGTGTTGACGACGGACACGTAAATGCACTCCAAAACGGCCAAAACTACAAGTCTTGACGACCAACACATAGCACACCATCGGGTTCGACAACCATGGAAATCAATTTGGGACCCCAAAACGGTGGGTAATGGTCCACGAAAGAGCCCAGAATCGGACAAACCAAGGATTATTGATGACCGACACGTAAACGCACTCAGGGGTTCGTTAATCATGGAAATCGCTTCAGGACCACAAAATAATGAGTAATAGTCCACGAAACGGGTCAGAATCGGACAAAACTGCGAGTGTTGACGACCGACAGGTATGCGCACCTTGGGGTTGAACGACTGTGGAAATCGCTTCGGGACCCCAAAACGGTGAGTAATAGTCCACGAAATGAGTCAGAATTGGCCAAAACTATGAGTGTTGACGACGGACACGTAAATGCACTCCTGGGATCGTCAATCATGGAAATCGCTCTGGGACCCAAAACAGTGTATAATAGTGCACGAAACGGACCAGAATTGGGCGAAATTGAGAGTGTTGATGAGCACATGTAAAGGCACCCCGAGGTTCGACAATCGTAGAAATCAATTCGCGACCCCAATACTAAGTATAGTCCAAAAAACGGGCTAGAACCGACCCAAACTATGAGTGTTGACGACCAACACATAGCACACCTTGGGGTTTGACAACCATGGAAAGCGTTTTGGGACCCCAAAACAGTGAGTAATAGTCCATGAAATTGCACAGAATCGGACAAACCTAGGATTATTGATGACCGACACGTAAACGCACTCAGGGGTTCATTAATCGTGAAAATCACTCTGGGACCCCAAAATAGTGAGTAATAGTCCACGAAACAGGCCAGAATCGGGCAAAACTGCGAGTGTTGACGACCGACACGTAATCGCACCTTGGGGTTCAACAACTGTGGAAATCACTTCGGGACCCCAAAACGGTGAGTAATAGTCCACGAAACGAGTCAGAATTGGCCAAAACTATGAGTGTTGACGACGGACACGTAAATGCACTCCTGGGATCGTCAATCGTGGAAATCGCTCTGGGACCCAAAACAGTGAGTAATAGTGGATGAAACGGACCAGAATTGGCCGAAATTGAGAGTATTGATGACCACATGTAAACGCACCCCGAGGTTCGACAATCTTGGAAATCACTTCGGGACCCCAAAACTAAGTATAGTCCAAGAAACGGGCCAGAACCGACCCAAACTACGAGTGTTGACGACGAACACATAGCACACCTTGGGATTCGACAACCATGCAAAGCGTTTTGGGACCCCAAAACGGTGAGTAATAGTCCACGAAACGGGTTAGAATTGGCCAAAACTGTGAGTGTTGACGACAGACACGTAAATGCACCCCCGGGATCAGCAATTGTGGAAATCGCTATGGGACACAAAACGGTGAGTAATTGTGCACGAAACGGACCAGAATTGGCCGAAATCGAGAGTGTTGATAACCACACGTAAACGCACCCCGAGATTTGTCAATCGTGGAAATCACTTCGGGACCCCAAAACTAAGTATAGTCCAAGAAACGGGCCAGAATCGACCCAAACTAAGAGTTTTGAACACCCACACATACCACACCTTGGGGTTCGACAACCATGGAAAGCGTTTTGGGACCCCAAAATGGTGAGTAATAGTCCATGAAAGAGGCTAGAATCGGACAAACCTAGGATTATTGATGACCGACACGTAAACGCACTCAGGGGTTCCTTAATTGTGGAAATCACTCCAGGACCCCAAAATATTGAGTAATAGTCCACGAAACGAGTCAGAATCGGCCAAAACTGCGAGTGTTGACGACCCACACGTAAGCGCACCTTGCGGTTGAACGACTGTGGAAATTGCTTTGGGACCCCAAAACGGTGAGTAATAGTCCATGAAACGGGTCAGAATTGGCCAAAACTATGTGTGTTGACGACGGACACGTAAATGCACTCCTGGGATCGTCAATCATGGAAATCGCTCTCGGACCCAAAACGGTGAGTAATAGTGCACGAAACGGACCAGAATTGGCCGAAATTGATAGTGTTGATGACCACACATAAACGCACCCCGAGATTGGTCAATCGTGGAAATCACTTCGGTACCCCAAAACTAAGTATAGTCCAAGAAACGGGCCAGAATCGACCCAAACTACGAGTTTTGAACACCCACACATAGCACACCTTGGGGTTCGACAACCATGGAAAGCATTTTGGGACCCCAAAACGGTGAGTAATAGTCCATGAAAGAGCCCAGAATCGGACAAACCTAGGATTAGTGATGACTGACACGTAAACGCACCCAAGGGTTCGTTAATCGTGAAAATCACTCCGGGACCCCAAAATAGTGAGCAATAGTCCATGAAACAGGATAGAATCGGGCAAAACTGCGAGTGTTGACGACCGACACATAATCGCACCTTGGGGTTCAACAACTGTGGAAATCGCTTCGGGATCCCAAAACAGTGAGTAATAGTCCACGAAACGAGTCAGAATCGGCCAAAACTATGAGTGTTGACGACGGACACGTAAATGCACTCCTGGGATCGTCAATCGTGGAAATCGCTCTGGGACCCAAAACAGTGAGTAATAGTGCACGAAACGGACCAGAATTGGCTGAAATTGAGAGTGTTGATGACCACATGTAAACGCACCCCGAGGTTCGACAATCGTGGAAATCACTTCGGGACCCCAAAACTAAGTATAGTCCAGGAAACGGGCCAGAATCGACCCAAACTGCGAGTGTTGACGACCAACACATAGCACACCTTGGGGTTCGAAACCATGGAAAGCGTTTTGGGACCCCAAAATGGTGAGTAATAGTCCATGAAAGAGCCCAGAATCGGACAAACCTAGGATTATTGATGACCGACACGTAAATGCACGCAGGGGTTCATTAATCGTGGAAATCACTCCAGGACCCCAAAATAGTGAGTAATAGTCCACAAAACGAGTCAGAATCGGCCAAAACTGCGAGTGTTGACGACCGACACGTAATCCAACCTTGGGGTTGAATGACTGTGGAAATCGCTTCGGGACCCCAAAACGGTGAGTAATAGTCCATGAAACGGGTCAGAATTGGCCAAAACTGCGAGTGTTGACGACGGACACGTAAATGCACTCCAAAACGGCCAAAACTACAAGTCTTGACGACCAACACATAGCACACCATTGGGATCGACAACCATGGAAATCAATTTGGGACCCCAAAACGGTGAGTAATAGTCCACGAAAGAGCCCAGAATCGGACAAACCAAGGATTATTGATGACCGACACGTAAATGCACTCAGGGGTTAGTTAATCATGGAAATCACTCCAGGACCCCAAAATTGTGAGTAATAGTCCACGAAACGCGTCAGAATCGGCCAAAACTGCGAGTGTTGACGACCGTCAAGTAATCGCACCTTGGGGTTCAACAACTGTGGAAATCACTTCGGGACCCCAAAACGGTGAGTAATAGTCCACGAAACGAGTCAGAATTGGCCAAAACTATGAGTGTTGACGACGGACACGTAAATGCACTCCTGGGATCGTCAATCGTGGAAATCGCTCTGGGACCCAAAACAGTGAGTAATAGTGGATGAAACGGACCAGAATTGGCCGAAATTGAGAGTATTGATGACCACATGTAAACGCACCCCGAGGTTCGACAATCTTGGAAATCACTTCGGGACCCCAAAACTAAGTATAGTCCAAGAAACGGGCCAGAACCGACCCAAACTACGAGTGTTGACGACGAACACATAGCACACCTTGGGATTCGACAACCATGCAAAGCGTTTTGGGACCCCAAAACGGTGAGTAATAGTCCACGAAACGGGTTAGAATTGGCCAAAACTGTGAGTGTTGACGACAGACACGTAAATGCACCCCCGGGATCAGCAATTGTGGAAATCGCTATGGGACCCAAAACGGTGAGTAATTGTGCACGAAACGGACCAGAATTGGCCGAAATCGAGAGTGTTGATAACCACACGTAAACGCACCCCGAGATTTGTCAATCGTGGAAATCACTTCGGGACCCCAAAACTAAGTATAGTCCAAGAAACGGGCCAGAATCGACCCAAACTAAGAGTTTTGAACACCCACACATACCACACCTTGGGGTTCGACAACCATGGAAAGCGTTTTGGGACCCCAAAATGGTGAGTAATAGTCCATGAAAGAGGCTAGAATCGGACAAACCTAGGATTATTGATGACCGACACGTAAACGCACTCAGGGGTTCCTTAATCGTGGAAATCACTCCAGGACCCCAAAATATTGAGTAATAGTCCACGAAACGAGTCAGAATCGGCCAAAACTGCGAGTGTTGACGACCCACACGTAAGCGCACCTTGCGGTTGAACGACTGTGGAAATTGCTTTGGGACCCCAAAACGGTGAGTAATAGTCCATGAAACGGGTCAGAATTGGCCAAAACTATGTGTGTTGACGACGGACACGTAAATGCACTCCTGGGATCGTCAATCATGGAAATCGCTCTCGGACCCAAAACGGTGAGTAATAGTGCACGAAACGGACCAGAATTGGCCGAAATTGATAGTGTTGATGACCACACATAAACGCACCCCGAGATTGGTCAATCGTGGAAATCACTTCGGTACCCCAAAACTAAGTATAGTCCAAGAAACGGGCCAGAATCGACCCAAACTACGAGTTTTGAACACCCACACATAGCACACCTTGGGGTTCGACAACCATGGAAAGCATTTTGGGACCCCAAAACGGTGAGTAATAGTCCATGAAAGAGCCCAGAATCGGACAAACCTAGGATTAGTGATGACTGACACGTAAACGCACCCAAGGGTTCGTTAATCGTGAAAATCACTCCGGGACCCCAAAATAGTGAGCAATAGTCCATGAAACAGGATAGAATCGGGCAAAACTGCGAGTGTTGACGACCGACACATAATCGCACCTTGGGGTTCAACAACTGTGGAAATCGCTTCGGGATCCCAAAACAGTGAGTAATAGTCCACGAAACGAGTCAGAATCGGCCAAAACTATGAGTGTTGACGACGGACACGTAAATGCACTCCTGGGATCGTCAATCGTGGAAATCGCTCTGGGACCCAAAACAGTGAGTAATAGTGCACGAAACGGACCAGAATTGGCTGAAATTGAGAGTGTTGATGACCACATGTAAACGCACCCCGAGGTTCGACAATCGTGGAAATCACTTCGGGACCCCAAAACTAAGTATAGTCCA